>NC_047593.1:21947288-22222288 GCF_011004845.1 Esox lucius
AAATGTCATTCAGTATGTGTGTCATTCAGTATGTGTGTCATTCAGTATGCGTGTCATTCAGTATGCATGTCATTCTGTATGTGTCATTCAGTATGTGTGTCATTCAGTATGAGTGTCATTCAGTATGTGTCATTCAGTATGAGTGTCATTCAGTATGAGTGTCATTCAGTATGAGTGTCATTCAGTATGTGTCATTCAGTATGTGTTATTCAGTATGAGTGTCATTCAGTATGTGTGTCATTCAGTATGCATGTCATTCAGTATGCATGTCATTCTGTATGTGTCATTCAGTATGTGTGTCATTCAGTATGAGTGTCATTCAGTATGTGTCATTCAGTATGAGTGTCATTCAGTATGTGTGTCATTCAGTATGTGTGTCATTCAGTATGCATGTCATTCAGTATGCATGTCATTCAGTATGTTTCATTCCATATGTATGTCGTTTGGTATGTATGTAATTCAGTATGTATATACTATGTCACAAACCCTACATCATTTCATTTTGTGTGCTTTTTACTGGAAATTAGAAAGTAGTCAGTATGTTTCCATTAATCTGATTTTCTGATTTTTTTTTGCTGACATATGCAAAGACATGCCTATTCCCTGCCAGGGGGCCAATAAACTCCCTCATGTCGATAAGGATGTCACATTTTGACAAAAGCATAGAAATAAAAGAGTGAAGAACCAATCAGTATCATCCATTTTGGAAATCTCACGGTCACAGTTTTGTGCCATGGTAACTTCTACTCTGTACCCTAGACCTACAAATTTTAAATTATTTCATGGTAACGTTTCAAATTGCAATGGGTAGAATTTAGAATTAATTGATATTATTACTTTTTTCCTAAGGATATGAGTACAATGTAGAAGGTCAATCAAACCTGCATTGCAATATTTACTCAATATCTGCTTTTCCAATAGTCAATTTAGCTCAGTCTGTTCTAGGGTACGGTTTAAAAAGCTTTGCCTAGGCTGGTCTAAGAGAAGGACACAGACAGAAATGGAAAGGGAGATAGAAGAAGAGAGAGAGAAAAAACTAGGAAGGCAAGAGAAAGTAGGGAGAGAAACAGAAAGAGAGATGGAGGGGGTAGAGAGACGAAAAGCAAGAGAGGCCTGTTTGCTTACTCTGTGAAACATCAGTACACTACTCAGAAAGCTGACAGGATGTCGATTTGGACAGGAAAGAAAATATGATCACACACAAACACCTTACTAGGTCAACTGCGTCCAGAAATCAGTGTGTTAATTATTCATAATGACATCGATGTTTCTGTCCTGGATTTACTAAGGTCTCATACCAGACTGAAGTGAAAAATAGATGTTTGTCCTTGTGGATAAACGTTTGTACCTTAAACCGAATACGTAACCTCAACACTTACCACATCCAGTCTGAAATAGAACAATAATTAATGAAATTAACCTCAACCCTTATCACATCCAGTCTGAAATAGAACAATAATTAATGAAATTAACCTCAACCCTTATCACATCCAGTCTGAAATAGAACAATAATTAATTCAATGAACCTCATCACTTATCGCATCCAGTTTGAAATAGAACAATAATTAATTCAATGAACTTCATCACAGTGGGACCTCATCACATCCAGTCTGAAATAGAATAATAAATAATAAAATAAACCTCAACACTTATCACAACCCATCCATAACCTGAATGAACATGTTTTTTTTTGTTGGGACCAGAAATATGATTCCCTATATTCCTCATCCCTGAACTAACCCCTGTCACTAACCCTTACCCAAAACAAGTCATAATCCTAACCTTTACCCCTCAACCTAACCCCTTACCATTAACCCTAAACCTAACCCCTAACCAGTAAACACTTAACGCCTAGGCCCAACACCTAAGACTGAACCCTAAACGTACCCCCTAAATCCATCCTATAAGCCAGAAAGAAAGAAATCCCAGAAATGTTTCTTGTGGGGACGGTCTCATGCATTTTCCTTGTGTGGACAGTCTCAAAAACGTTCCTTGTGGGGTTGTCTCGAACATTTTCCTTGTGGGGACGATCTCGTGCATTTTCCTTGTGTGGACAGTCTCAAACATTTTCCTTGTGGGGTTGTCTCGAACATTTTCCTTGTGGGGATGGTCTCAGGCATTTTCCTTGTGAGGATGGTCTCAGGCATTTTCCTTGTGGGAAGAGTCTCAAAATGTTTCTTGTGGGGACAGTCTCAAACATATTCCTTGTGGGGACAGTCTCAAACATTTTCCTTGGGGGGATTTATTGAAAATGTTCCTTCTGTGGACAGTCTCAAGCATTTTGTGGGGAACAAATGGTCAGGTTTTACTATGATCTTTGTTGAACACGTATAATAAAACCAGAATTAGAGACACAGAATAGTTTAATTATTAAATTACACACAGAGAGTATTCATTATTTAGATGTTGTGTGTCTGTGTGTGTTGAGATGTCTGTGCGTTGAGTTGTGTGTGTGTGTGTACTGAGAAATATGTCTGTTGAGATGTGTGCTTATTGAGATGTGTGTGTGTGTGTTGGGAGATGTCTGTGTGTGTGTGTGTGTGTGCCCGTTTAGATGTGTGTGTCAGTTTAGATGTTTTTAGTGTTTTGAGATGTGTATTTGTGTGTGTTGAGGTGTGCGTATTGAGAAATGCGTGTGTGTGTGTTAAAATGTGTTTGTACACATGTGACTACCAGTCATCTCAAGTCCAATATCAGTTATTCTAGAAGGTATCTAGTCTGTAGAGAGGATCAATCAATCAATCAAATGTATTTATAAAGCCCTTTTTACAACAGCAGTTTACAGAGACACCCGGCCTTAAACCAGCCTTGGGATCAATTACGTAATTCATGCTGATATGAAAATTGAACACAGAATTGAGTCTCCTCTCCTCCATTCTCCCATCGACCTCCTCTCCTCCATTCTCCCATCTACCTCCTCTCCTCCATTCTCCCATCTACCTCCTCTCCTCCATTCTCCCATCTACCTCCTCTCCTTCATTCTCCCATCTACCTCCTCTCCTCCATTCTCCCATCTACCTCCTCTCCTCCATTCTCCCATCTACCTCCTCTCCTCCATTCTCCCATCTACCTCCTCTCCTCCATTCTCCCATCTACCTCCTCTGTCTTCCATTTCCTCCTTTTCCTCACCCCTCCTCTCATCCCTTCTCCCATCTTCTCCTCCTCTCCTCCCTTTACGTCCCTTTGTACCAAGATGGCTACTTTGTGTGAGGCGGAGCCATGCTGACTCTCAGTTGCATCTCTGCAGTGTGCTATATGAATGATGACCAGAAGAACTGGCTCGCTCTCGGATCTAATCTAATGTGAGGCCACATAGCCATGCAGACAGATAGAGAGACAGTTTAACACCACAGTTGACAGGGGGTGTGTGTGTGTGTGTGTGTACACTGTGCACAGCTCACCTCGGGGGGAAGACATCCATCAACTCTTTGCCAACGAGGGACCAATGAGCTACAGTGGCAATGATGGAGAGCTCTTTTTGTGTGTGTTGTCTGTGTGTGTGTGTGTGTGTTGTCTGTGTGTGTCTATGTGTGTTGTCTGTGTGTGTGTGTTGTCTGTGTGTGTGTGTGTGTTGTCTGTGTGTGTCTGTGTCTGTGTGTGTTGTCTGAGTGTGTCTGTGTGTGTTGTCTGTGTGTGTGTGTTGTCTGTGTGTGTGTGTGTGTGTGTGTGTGTGTTGTCTGTGTGTGTGTTGTCTGTGTGTGTTGTCTGAGTGTGTCTGTGTGTGTTGTCTGTGTGTGTGTGTATGTGTGTGTTGTCTGTGTGTGTGTGTGTTGTCTGTGTGTGTCTGTGTGTGTTGTCTGTGTGTGTCTGTGTGTGTTGTCTGTGTGTGTCTGTGTGTTGTCTGTGCGTGTTTGTGAGTGTGCGCATCTGTGTCTGTGTGTGTTGTCTGTATGTGTCTGTGTGTGTGTGTGTGTGTGTGTGTGTGTGTGCATTTGTATGTCTGTCAGGGGACAGAAGCTGTTTCTGCCAAAAACTTGAGACAATCTAACTTAAATAACATTTACCCCCATTTCTCACAGTGGGACATATATCGCCCCCATTTCTCACAGTGGGACATATATCGCCCCCATTTCTCACAGTGGGACATATATCGCCCCCATTTCTCACATTGGGACATATATCGCCCCTGTTTCTCACAGTGGGACATATATCGCCCCCGTTTCTCACAGTGGGACATATATCGCCCCCATTTCTCACAGTGGGACATATATCGCCCCCATTTCTCACAGTGGGACATATATCGCCCCCATTTCTCACATTGGGACATATATCGCCCCTGTTTCTCACAGTGGGACATATATCGCCCCCATTTCTCACAGTGGGACATATATCGCCCCCGTTTCTCACAGTGGGACATATATCGCCCCCATTTCTCACAGTGGGACATATATCGCCCCCGTTTCTCACAGTGGGACATATATTGCCCCCGTTTCTCACAGTGGGACATATATCGCCCCCGTTTCTCACAGTGGGACATATATTGCCCCCTTTATCACAGTGGGACATATATCGCCCCCGTTTCTCACAGTGGGACATATATCGCCCTCTTTCTCACAGTGGATATATATCGCCCCCATTTCTCACAGTGGGACATTATCGCCCCCATTCCTCACAGTGGATATATATTGCCCCCATTTCTCACAGTGGGACATTATCGCCCCCATTTCTCACAGTGGATATATATCGCCCCCATTTCTCTAGCATGCAACACATTTATCCACAACAAAAAATTATGGCTTGCTTCTAAATATTAATAATATCTTCTCTACTCAAACATTAATTTGTGTATCATCCTGGCAATGATGGAGAGCTCTTTGTGTGTGTGTTGTCTGTGTGTGTGTGTGTGTTGTCTGTGTGTGTCTATGTGTGTTGTCTGTGTGTGTGTGTTGTCTGTGTGTGTGTGTGTGTTGTCTGTGTGTGTCTGTGTCTGTGTGTGTTGTCTGAGTGTGTCTGTGTGTGTTGTCTGTGTGTGTGTGTTGTCTGTGTGTGTGTGTGTGTGTGTTGTCTGTGTGTGTCTGTGTCTGTGTGTGTTGTCTGAGTGTGTCTGTGTGTGTTGTCTGTGTGTGTGTATGTGTGTGTTGTCTGTGTGTGTGTGTGTTGTCTGTGTGTGTCTGAGTGTGTTGTCTGTGTGTGTCTGTGTGTTGTCTGTGCGTGTTTGTGAGTGTGCGCATCTGTGTCTGTGTGTGTTGTCTGATTGAGTCTGTGTGTGTTGTCTGTATGTGTCTGTGTGTGTGTGTGTGTGTGTGTGTGTGTGTGTGCATTTGTATGTCTGTCAGGGGACAGAAGCTGTTTCTGCCAAAAACTTGAGACAATCTAACTTAAAACTAACATTTACCCCCATTTCTCACAGTGGGACATATATCGCCCCCATTTCTCACAGTGGGACATATATCGCCCCCATTTCTCACAGTGGGACATATATCGCCCCCGTTTCTCACAGTGGGACATATATCGCCCCCGTTTCTCACAGTGGGACATATATCGCCCCCGTTTCTCACAGTGGGACATATATTGCCCCCTTTATCACAGTGGGACATATATCGCCCCCGTTTCTCACAGTGGGACATATATCGCCCTCTTTCTCACAGTGGATATATATCGCCCCCATTTCTCACAGTGGGACATTATCGCCCCCATTTCTCACAGTGGATATATATTGCCCCCATTTCTCACAGTGGGACATTATCGCCCCCATTTCTCACAGTGGATATATATCGCCCCCATTTCTCTAGCATGCAACACATTTATCCACAACAAAAAATTATGGCTTGCTTCTAAATATTAATAATATCTTCTCTACTCAAACATTAATTTGTGTATCATCCTCTCTGCAAAGCTTGGGTTAGTCAGAGGACACTAATATGAAACTTATTTGCTAACTATTGACCAGTAAGTAACTGTTGACCAGTAACTAACTGTTGACCAGTAACTAACTGTTGACCAGTACTATCAATGAATCATTCAGAAATATGTTGTTGCTGATATGGCTGATTCTGTGAAGAAACTGAACAAACAAATGATGATACTTCTTAACTTAGAGAAATCTTGACAAATGTATCTAAAACTATTGTAAATAAAACTGTTGTCAATATAGTATCCACTGTTTCTGTCTCAAGAGGTTATTAATTGGCTAGCTAGCTTAGCCAGCAAAGTCATTACAGCAAGCTGAACTGTGCTTTTAACTCATGCATTTAAAAACAAACTCTACTGTGTCAAAAAAAACATTTTCCAAAACTTTCCATAGATGTTTGTTTACATCTGTGGTCACAGAACAACAGTAACTCCAGTAAAGACAGAAGGTTATATTATTATCAAGAAACATCCCATTTTATTAATCATGTGTCATTGTGTGTTTGAGTGTGTGTGTGAGTGTGTGTTAATGTGTGTGTGTGTGTGTCTGTGTGTTTATGTATGTGTGTGTGTGTGTGAGAGAGAGAGAGCAGTAAGGAAAAGCTGACAGAAAGTGTTGACATAGGTCACAACATTGATTTATTTTGTATTCTCACACACACACACACACACACATAAACAGAACTCAGCATGATTGATATGAAAGCTGCCATTTCCAATCGCTGCCTGGCCTCTGTTATCTCCATGGTGACAGGATTTTGACCCCCTAAGCCCCGCCAAGCCCCCCCCCCCCCACACACACACACTCACACACTCAACCTCTGATAAATATCTTCCTATTGCATGTCAATTTTTGTGTAAATATTTGCAGTACATACAATTTATTTGTGTGATATATTTATAAATTAATTATACTTTTATTGTTGTTTTTAGATTTATATTGCTGGTTTTAATATGTATTTTACTTAGTTAGATTTATCACCTCCCTTTGGCAACACTGAGCATTCAATCATACCATCAAAGCATATTGGGCCTCATTCATCAATAACTTCCTAGGCTTTTTCTTAAATGTGTTCTTGAGAAAGGTCCTGAGAAAGTCTATGTCAGATTCATAATGTGTTCTTAAACATTCACAATTATTCTTATGTTTTTACAAGGATGAATTACATTGTCATGGTAAATTGAAAGCGCGTGCCAGTTGTCATGGTAAATTGAAAGCGCGTGCCAGTTGTCATGGTAAATTGAAAGCGCGTGCCAGTTGTCATGGTAAATTGAAAGCGTGTGCCAGTTGTTCCTAATTGGCACAGGTTAATATCCCGCCAATCCCCACGAAAGGGCATGAGATGGCAGGGCTGTGTGCACATGATGCAATTACACACAGAAATATAAAAGAACAGTTGAGAGGTCAAGAATTCCCAAACCAAAATCTAAAGACGGTGGAGCACCGGCCTCCAAATATTAAAGTGACCAGCAAACGAGCTGTTATATTCATTAGCGTCAGTAGTTCTGAAGTGGAGGTACTGCTGCAGGAAGTGACCAGCAAACGAGCTGTTATATTCATTAGCGTCAGTAGTTCTGAAGTGGAGGTACTGCTGCAAGAAGTGACCAGCAAACGAGCTGTTATATTCATTTGCGTCAGTAGTTCTGAAGTGGAGGTACTGCTGCAGGAAGTGACCAGCAAACGAGCTGTTATATTCATTAGCGTCAGTAGTTCTGAAGTGGAGGTACTGCTGCAGGAAGTGACCAGCAAACGAGCTGTTATATTCATTAGCGTCAGTAGTTCTGAAGTGGAGGTACTGCTGCAGGAAGTGACCACCAAACGAGCTGTTATATTCATTAGCGTCAGTAGTTCTGAAGTGGAGGTACTGCTGCAAGAAGTGACCAGCAAACGAGCTGTTATATTCATTAGCGTCAGTAGTTCTGAAGTGGAGGTACTGCTGCAGGAAGTGACCAGCAAACGAGCTGTTATATTCATTAGCGTCAGTAGTTCTGAAGTGGAGGTACTGCTGCAGGAAGTGACCACCAAACGAGCTGTTATATTCATTAGCGTCAGTAGTTCTGAAGTGGAGGTACTGCTGCAAGAAGTGACCAGCAAACGAGCTGTTATATTCATTAGCGTCAGTAGTTCTGAAGTGGAGGTACTGCTGCAGGAAGTGACCAGCAAACGAGCTGTTATATTCATTAGCGTCAGTAGTTCTGAAGTGGAGGTACTGCTGCAGGAAGTGACCACCAAACGAGCTGTTATATTCATTAGCGTCAGTAGTTCTGAAGTGGAGGTACTGCTGCAAGAAGTGACCAGCAAACGAGCTGTTATATTCATTAGCGTCAGTAGTTCTGAAGTGGAGGTACTGCTGCAGGAAGTGACCAGCAAACGAGCTGTTATATTCATTAGCGTCAGTAGTTCTGAAGTGGAGGTACTGCTGCAGGAAGTGACCACCAAACGAGCTGTTATATTCATTAGCGTCAGTAGTTCTGAAGTGGAGGTACTGCTGCAGGAAGTGACCAGCAAACGAGCTGTTATATTCATTAGCGTCAGTAGTTCTGAAGTGGAGGTACTGCTGCAGGAAGTGACCAGCAAACGAGCTTCAGTAGTGGATAACAAAAAAGATGCATAGGAGCTCTTACTCATTCAGTGCACACTGTATCTGGAGGACACAGAACTGAGGAAGTAAAACATTTCGCTCTCAATTCAGAGGCCCAAAAAAATATCGCAAAACACAAAGAAATATTATGAATGGTGAAATATTATTGTAATTTCCATCCTATTTACTATAAAACTAGAACTGAAGATAAACGCAATAACTAATTATTTGCCATAAATAAATCAGAACAGAAATGTGCGTAAGTGTGCTCTTGAGTGTGTGTAGATTCTGTTCCTACCTAAGAATGTCACAATTTTCATGGAAACTGCATAAGTGGGTTTTAAGAAGGAATTTCTTCTTAAGAACAGTTGGTGAATGAGGCCCATTGATTTTGAAAGATACACACATAAAGAACTACAACACTGCCCTCTGATGGACAAACACAATGAATAAGTTGAGGTTAATTCATCCAAGAGTCTGATGTGCCATAGAGATATATAGAGGTCTCTCTTTCCATTGTGATATAGAACAGTCTTTTTATTGGGATAGATATACACTCACCTAAAGGATTATTAGGAACACCTGTTCAATTTCTCATTAAGGCAATTATCTAATCAACCAATCACATGGCAGTTGCTTCAATGCATTTAGGGGTGTGGTCCTGGTCAAGACAATCTCCTGAACTCCAAACTGAACGTCAGAATGGGAAAGAAAGGTGATGTAAGCAATTTTTAGCGTGGCATGGTTGTTGGTGCCAGACTGGCCGGTCTGAGTATTTCACAATCTGCTCAGTTACCTGGATTTTCACGCATTTCTAGGGTTTACAAAGAATGGTGTGAAAAGGGAAAAACATCCAGTATGCGGCAGTCCTGTGGGCGAAAATGCCTTGTTGATGCTAGAGCAGGTGATTGAACAGGTGATTTTAGTTAAATGCACAAATTCTTAGTTTTATGTGTATTATATCCAAGCAATTGAAAAAAGTGTTAGAGTTTTGAAAAATGCGGAGCTGTCCGTCACCGTCACCTCACCCTCACCTCACCGTCACCTCACCCTCACCTCACCCTCACCGTCACCTCACCCTCACCGTCAACTCACCCTCACCGTCACCTCACCCTCACCGTCACCTCACCCTCACCTCACCCTCACCTCACCGTCACCTCACCCTCACCGTCACCTCACCCTCACCTCACAGTCCCCTCACCCTCACCGTCACCTCACCCTCACCTCACAGTCACCTCACCCTCACCTCACCCTCACCTCACCGTCACCTCATCCTCACCTCACCCTCACCCTCACCGTCACCTCACCCTCACCTCACCCTCACCGTCACCTCACCCTCACCTCACCCTCACCTCACAGTCACCTCACCCTTACCTCACAGTCACCTCACCCTTACCTCACCGTCACCTCACCCTCACCGTCACCTCACCCTCACCGTCACCTCACCCTCACCTCACCTCACCCTCACCGTCAACTCACCCTCACCGTCACCTCACCCTCACCTCACCCTCACCGTCACCTCACCCTCACCTCACCGTCACCTCACCCTCACCGTCACCTCACCCTCACCTCACCCTCACCGTCACCTCACCCTCACCCTCACCCTCACCGTCACCTCACCCTCACCTCAACCTCAACCTCACCGTCACCTCACCCTCACCTCACCGTCACCTCACCGTCACCTCACCCTCACCTCACCGTCACCTCACCCTCACCCTCACCGTCACCTCACCCTCACCTCACCCTCACCGTCACCTCACCCTCACCTCACCCTCACCTCACCCTCACTGTCACCTCACCCTCACCTCACCCTCACCATCACCTCACCCTCACCTCACAGTCACCTCACCATCACCTCACCGTCACCTCACCCTCACCTCACCCTCACCGTCACCTCACCCTCACCTCACAGTCACCTCACCCTCACCTCACCCTCACCTCACCCTCACCTCACCCTCACCGTCACCGTCACCTCACCCTCACCTCACCCTCACCCTCAGCATTATCCTGCTGGAAGTAGCCATCAGAGGATGGATACATGGTGGCCATAAAGGGATGGACATGGTCAGAAACAATGCTCAGGTAGGCCGTGGCATTTAAACGATGCCCAATTGGAACTAAGGGGCCTAAAGTGTGCCAAGAAAACATCCCCCACACCATTACACCACCACCACCAGCCTGCACAGTGGTAACAAGGCATGATGGATCCATGTTCTCATTCTGTTTACGCCAAATTCTGACTCTACCATCTGAATGTCTCAACAGAAATCGAGACTCATCAGACCAGGCAACATTCTTCCAGTCTTCAACTGTCCAATTTTGTTGAGCTCGTGCAAATTGTAGCCTCTTTTTCCTATTTGTAGTGGAGATGAGTGGTACCCGGTGGGGTCTTCTGCTGTTGTAGCCCATCTGCCTCAAGGTTGTGCGTGTTGTGGCTTCACAAATACTTTGCTGCATACCTCGGTTGTAACGAGTGGTTATTTCAGTCATAGTTGAATCAGTCGGCCCATTCTCCTCTGACCTCTAGAATCAACAAGGCATTTTCGCCCACAGGACTGCTGCATACTGGATGTTTTTCCCCACACTTTAGGCCCCTTAGTGCCAATTGGGCATCGTTTAAATGCCACGGCCTACCTGAGCATTGTTTCTGACCGTGTCCATCCCATTATGACCACCATGTACCCATACTCTGATGGTTACTTCCAGCAGGATAATGCACCATGTCACAAAGCTCGAATCATTTCAAATTGGTTTATTGAACATGACAATGAGTTCACTGTACTGAAATGGCCCCCACAGTCACCAGATCTCAACCCAATAGAGCATCTTTGGGTTGTGGTGGAACGGGAGCTTGGTGCCCTGGATGTGCATCCCACAAATCTCCATCAACTGCAAGATGCTATCCTATCAATATGGGCCAACATTTCTAAAGAATGCTTTCAGCACCTTGTTGAATCAATGCCACGTAGAATTAAGGCAGTTCTGAAGGCGAAAGGGGGTCAAACACAGTATTAGTGTGGTGTTCCTAATAATCCTTTAGGTGAGTGTACACCGATCAGCCATAACATTACAGTTTTTAACAATCACTTCGGCACTAATTTCAAAACCTTGATGTCATTTTTCAAAACTCTAGACACAAAACTCACAACCAATTATCAAAATTGTGACGGTGACGGTAAGTTGTCGGTGACGTGAGGTGAGGGTGAGGTGACGGTGAGGTGAGGGTGAGGTGACGGTGAGGATGAGGTGAGGGTCAGGTGACGGTGAGGGTGAGGTGAGGGTGAGGGTGAGGTGAGGGTGAGGTGATGGTGAGGGTGAGGGTGAGGTGACTGTGAGGGTGAGGTGAGGGTGAGGTGAGGGTGAGGGTGAGGGTGAGGTGAGGTGAGGGTGAGGTGAGGGTGAGGTGACGGTGAGGGTGAGGGTGAGGTGATGGTGAGGGTGAGGGTGAGGTGACTGTGAGGTGAGGGAGGGTGACTGTGAGGTGAGGGGACGGTGAGGTGAGGGTGAGGTGATGGTGAGGGTGAGGGTGAGGTGACGGTGAGGTGACTGTGAGGTGAGGGTGAGGTGACGGTGACGGTGAGGTGAGGGTGAGGGTGAGGGTGAGGTGACGGTGAGGGTGAGGGTGAGGTGAGGTGAGGGTGAGGTGATGGTGAGGTGAGGGTGAGGGTGAGGTGAGGGTGAGGTGATGGTGAGGTGACGGTGAGGGTGACTGTGAGGTGACGATGAGGTGAGGGTGAGGTGAGGGTGAGGTGATGGTGAGGTGAGGGTGAGGGTGAGGGTGAGGTGATGGTGAGGTGAGGGTGAGGTGACGGTGAGGGTGACTGTGAGGTGACGATGAGGTGATGGTGAGGTGAGGGTGAGGTGACGGTGACGGACAGCTCCGCATTTTTCAAAACTCTAACACTTTTTTCAATTGCTTGGATATAATACACATAAAACTAAGAATTTGTGCATTTAACTAAAATCACCTGTTCAATATGACACAACTTAACATCAACAACTACTATTTCAAAAGGCAATTCACACATTACATTTCAGATGAGTGTCTATTCATTTCATTACAATCATCCAACTATCAATTGACACAACTGCTCAAAATGATAAGTAACTGTTGCATTACTCTTAATGCATAGTTGTATGGAAACATACAAACAATATTCCATGTTTAGATCATGAAAGTTTCAAGATAACGAGATTCATTGACACCAATTAGTGTGGAGCATGAACCAATTAGACTACATTATCTATGGATGTAATATTTCATCATCCTTCTTTATCAGACACTGTTTCTATGGTCCCATGTACCACCTTTTCAGACTGTTTACAGTATTGACAGTACTGCACTGTATGGATGCAGGCCCAGGTAATTGCTTGTCCAATCCTGCCAACTCGTTACTGATGACTGAGTTCACATTGTGGAATGAGTATATAAACAATTGATTGGGATCCACTTGCAACAACATAGTGATACGTAACATGGAGCCGGCAGGTGATCCAGGTCACAATAGAGGTCAAGCAGTGGTGGGAGGAAGACGAGGAAGACGTGTTGGTTAAAGGAACGACAGGGGACCAGCACCCCTTCTGAGAGGTGGTCGTGGGCCTTGTTTTAGAGGTGTGGGGGAACGTGGTAGAGGACAAGGCCACGGACCAAGACAGAGGCAGCAACAGCAAAGAGTGTCCAATGAAATCCGAGCAATAGTTGTAGACCATGTCATAAATCATGTCATGACAATGCCTGAGGCTTCTACAGTGGTACAACCAAACCTCAGAAGGTCAACCGTGGCCTCAATGATCAGAACTTTCTGCAATGACAACCGGTAAGTCCTCAGCATGCACTAAACATGTTACTCTCAATTGTCAAATGACTGCATACCAATGTGTATCAGAGTAGGTGATGTGACCAATTGTCTTCTTACTGTAACGTTCCCTGTAGAATTAAAACTAGGCCAAATAGGGGAGGCAGAGGCAAAATTCTGACTCACCAACAAGAACAGGCTGTGGTTGACTTTGTTCGGGCCAGGAATTATATCTTGGACAATGAAGACATGTTTTACTATGAGGAATCCATAAGTTTGCCAACTATTGCACGCATGCTGAAAAGGCACCAGGCGTCTTTTAAAACAAATATACTGTGTGTCTTTTGAAAGAAATGCAGACTGTGAAGCAAATGAGGACTGAGTATGTTCATGTAAGTTCAATTTCAAGATGGCTGTTGTAATAAAATTCCCAAAGAATTCTACATTGTACAGTAATCAGTAAATCTCTTTCCAAAATGTATTTTTAGAGGGTGATGGAACTGAATGCTGAAGACAACCATCACAAATTCATATATTTGGATGAGGCAGGCTTTAACACAAGGAGGAGAGGTCGGAAATTGAACGGCCAGCAGGCAACCATCCAAGTACCTGGACAACGTGAGGCCAACATTACCATGTGTGCGTTTATATCAGAAGATGGTGTGGTGGAACGCAGACCTCATATTGGATCATATAATGTAGCTGTCCTTGTAATCTTCCTTGATGAGCCCGATCAGGTCTGTAGAGCTGATGGTGTGACCTATGTCACTGTGTGGGATAATGTCAGGTTCCACCATGTAGAGCTGATGGTGTGACCTATGTCACTGTGTGGGATAATGTCAGGTTCCACCATGTAGAGCTGATGGCGTGACCTATGTCACTGTGTGGGATAATGTCAGGTTCCACCATGTAGAGCTGATGGTGTGACCTATGTCACTGTGTGGGATAATGTCAGGTTCCACCATGTAGAGCTGATGGTGTGACCTATGTCACTGTGTGGGATAATGTCAGGTTCCACCATGTAGAGCTGATGGTCTGACCTATGTCACTGTGTGGGATAATGTCAGGTTCCACCATGTAGAGCTGATGGTGTGACCTATGTCACTGTGTGGGATAATGTCAGGTTCCACCATGTAGAGCTGATGGTCTGACCTATGTCACTGTGTGGGATAATGTCAGGTTCCACCATGTAGAGCTGATGGTGTGACCTATGTCACTGTGTGGGATAATGTCAGGTTCCACCATGTAGAGCTGATGGTGTGACCTATGTCACTGTGTGGGATAATGTCAGGTTCCACCATGTAGAGCTGATGGTGTGACCTATGTCACTGTGTGGGATAATGTCAGGTTCCACCATGTAGAGCTGATGGTGTGACCTATGTCACTGTGTGGGATAATGTCAGGTTCCACCATGTAGAGCTGATGGCCTGACCTATGTCATTGTGTGGGATAATGTCAGGTTCCACCATGTAGAGCTGATGGTGTGACCTATGTCATTGTGTGGGATAATGTCAGGTTCCACCATGTAGAGCTGATGGTGTGACCTATGTCACTGTGTGGGATAATGTCAGGTTCCACCATGTAGAGCTGATGGTGTGACCTATGTCATTGTGTGGGATAATGTCAGGTTCCACCATGTAGAGCTGATGGTGTGACCTATGTCACTGTGTGGGATAATGTCAGGTTCCACCATGTAGAGCTGATGGTGTGACCTATGTCACTGTGTGGGATAATGTCAGGTTCCACCATGTAGAGCTGATGGTGTGACCTATGTCATTGTGTGGGATAATGTCAGGTTCCACCATGTAGAGCTGATGGCCTGACCTATGTCATTGTGTGGGATAATGTCAGGTTCCACCATGTAGAGCTGATGGTGTGACCTATGTCACTGTGTGGGATAATGTCAGGTTCCACCATGTAGAGCTGATGGCCTGACCTATGTCACTGTGTGGGATAATGTCAGGTTCCACCATGTAGAGCTGATGGTGTGACCTATGTCACTGTGTGGGATAATGTCAGGTTCCACCATGTAGAGCTGATGGCCTGACCTATGTCACTGTGTGGGATAATGTCAGGTTCCACCATGTAGAGCTGATGGCCTGACCTATGTCATTGTGTGGGATAATGTCAGGTTCCACCATGTAGAGCTGATGGCCTGACCTATGTCACTGTGTGGGATAATGTCAGGTTCCACCATGTAGAGCTGATGGTGTGACCTATGTCACTGTGTGGGATAATGTCAGGTTCCACCATGTAGAGCTGATGGCCTGACCTATGTCATCGTTCCAGCATGCTCATATGGTGCAAGCATGGTTTCAGGCCCATGCCCAATTTACCCCCCCTGTATTTACCCCCATACTCTCCTTTCCTTAACCCGAATTGAGGCATTTTTCTCCACAGGGAGATGGAAGGTTTATGATAGGCGCCCTCATGAACAAGTCACTCTTCTCCAGGCCATGGATGACGCATGCCATGACATCACGGCAGACCAGTATCAGTATCAAGTTTTTTTTTAATAATTCATTGTTATGTAAATGGGAACCTGTGGCCAAATACACAAGAGTTGAAGAAAATGTAGAAGTGCAGTAATCACTCCTATGTTTTTCTTTTTACAGTACAAGCAAGCAAGTTGAGGAACACTGCATTTGATGTTTTACAGTACTGTCTTTTCTTTTCTATTTCGTAGCTAAATATTTTGCTTTGATTCAAATAAACCCATGTTGTGATTGTACAGTATTGTTTTTCATCAATATACTTCAGATTTTGTTCAATGATTCAACTGTGTCTGTAGTATTCTCTCTACTACTGCAGTACTTTTACAGGGATGTATTTACATGTAGTACCATAATGAAACATGCATCACCTATTTTGTACTACAATATTTAATGATTGTACGAACAATGACAGTGAAACTATCGGTTGCTTGTGTGTGGGTGATCCAGATTAACGTTTCAATGGTATTTCACAACACATTTGTTTTTTTAACCAATGATTGTGCAAGTGCAAGATTTCTTTTAAAGATAAGAATGTTTTGAACATTGGACAGCCTGTGTTACAAGTTTGTGTCTAGAGTTTTGAAAAATTGTGTCAAGGTTAAAGGTGAAATTAGTGCCAAAGTGATTGTAAAAAAACTGTATAACCACCTGCCTAATATTGTGTAGTTACCCCTTTTACCACCAAAACAGCCCTGACCTGTCAAGGTGGGACCTCCATGGATCAGACTTGTTTGTCCAGCACATCCCACAGATGCTCGACTGGACTGAGATCTGGGGAATTAGGAGGCGAAGTCAACACCTTGAACTCATTGTTGTGTTCCTCAAACCATTCCTGAACCATTTTTGCTTTGTGGCAGGGCGCATTATTCTGCTGAAAGAGCCCAATGCAATCAGGGAATATCGGGTGCACATGGTCTGCAACAATGCTCAGGTAGGTGGTACGTGTCAAAGTAACATCCACATGAATGGCAGGACCCAAGGTTTCCCAGCAGAACGTTGCCCAAAGCATCACGCTGCCTCCACCGACTTGCCTCCCATCCATAGTGCATAAGCCACTGACTCCAGCCTCAGTCCATAGTGCATAAGCCACTGACTCCAGCCTCAGTCCATAGTGCATAAGCCACTGACTCCAGCCTCAGTCCATAGTTCATAAGCCACTGACTCCAGCCTCAGTCCATAGTGCATAAGCCACTGACTCCAGCCTCAGTCCATAGTGCATAAGGCACTGACTCCAGCCTCAGTCCATAGTGCATAAGCCACTGACTCCAGCCTCAGTCCATAGTGCATTGGGCACTGACTCCAGCCTCAGTCCATAGTGCATTGGGCACTGACTCCAGCCTCAGTCCATAGTGCATTGGGCACTGACTCCAGCCTCAGTCCATAGTGCATTGGGCACTGACTCCAGCCTCAGTCCATAGTGCATTGGGCACTGACTCCAGCCTCAGTCCATAGTGCATTGGGCACTGACTCCAGCCTCAGTCCATAGTGCATAAGCCACTGACTCCAGCCTCAGTCCACTCCTTATGAAGTCCCCCAAGTTCTAGAATTGGCTTTGCTTGACATTTCTGTAATACATTTTTTTAATTCTAATATTTTGAGATACTGGATTTTTGACTTCCATGAGCTATAACCGCAATCATCAAGATTGAGACAAAAAGGGCTTGAAATGTTTCACATCATGTGTAATGAATCTAAAATATATGAAAGTGTATTATTTTCCACAATATGCAAAATGTTTGAGATGCACCTGTAGATGACTGTCTTTCCATTGCTTTATATAGAGGATTGTCTTTCCATTGCTATATATAGAGGACTGTCTTTCCATTGCTTTTTATAGAGGACTGTCTTTCCATTGCTTCATGATCTGTTTTTGTTAAGTTATCCTTAAAGGAGCATTGTTATCTTCTATCCATGGTCTGTTTTTGTTAAGTTATCCTTAAAGGAGCCTTGTTATCTTCTATCCATGGTCTGTTTTTGTTAAGTTATCCTTAAAGGAGCCTTGTTATCTTCTATCCATGATCTGTTTTTGTTAAGTTATCCTTAAAGGAGTCTTGTTATCTTCTATCTATGATCTGTTTTTGTTAAGTTATCCTTAAAGGAGTCTTGTTATCTTCTATCCATGATCTGTTTTTGTTAAGTTATCCTTAAAGGAGTCTTGTTGTTAAATGACACAATGTTTGACTCATTTATTTCCACCCTGATTGAAAGTCAGTTGAAAGGCTGATTCAATACTGACCCTTTTACAATATTTTAATGTAAAGTAATAATATTTTAAATCTATGTTTTAACATAACTATAATAAATTGTTCTATACTCTGAGAACTGGCCAGGATGAGGATATCGTTTATCAGTTGGATGACTTTCCTGTGTCAATCCTGACTAAAGGTCAGAGGTCAAGGTCATTGAAGAGAGAATGGTTTGAGGTATATTGCAGGGTCAGAGGTCAAGGGCATTGAAGAAAATGGGTTGAGGTATGTACCTGGCAATCCCAAATTTGAAAGAACCGTCAGTCCTGCAGAATACAATCTCCTAGATGGCTTAGCCTGTATTTTCAAAGCGCTGGTAGTTAGCCATGAGAGAAAAGGTAATTACATTGCAAATATCAACACCAAGTTGAAATATCATAATGTAATGTTTATTTCTTACCACTAGATGGAGGCATAGTTCGAGCAAGCTGTGGCAGAAGGAATGATTACATCAGCAGGAGTGAGGATGCCTCTAGTGGCTAAATCTTTCATTCCACAGTGGAGTTGTAGAACAACACTGATATAATAGTGAGGCAGATAAAAGGAAAAGCACCAGTGTCAAACCGGTTCCACAGAGGGCAGACTGCAGGTTTCACCTCTCACCTTGTGCTTGACTGAATAAATAGGTCACTAGTTCGTTAAGATCTTTCTTCACTTGTATAGGGCATTATTGGGAACAAACTGAAAGGAAACAACAAAACCCAGCATACACTGGGCCCTTGGTGGAGTTGGTTTGAAACCTTTTGGTTGAAGCACTGGATTCAATCTCAGACCTAGCAAGGTCTAACATTTATCATTCGGACCCAAGTCATTAACACTAACTGCAAAATTACTCAAACGTGATCATATTCCTTGTTTTTTAACAGACAGAACTGATCGTGTAACTGATCCTTCTACTTGATGGCAGAGAAATACCCACTCAGATTCAATCAAATGTATTTATAAAGCCCTTTTTACAACAGAAGTTGTCACAAAGTGCTTTACAGAGACACCCGGCCTTAAACCCCAAGGAGCAAATAACAGTAGTGTTGAATTTCAGTGGCTAGGAAAAACACCCTAAGAAGGTCGAATTTTAGGAAGAAACCTAGAGAGGACCCAGGCTCAGAAGGGTGACCAGTCCTCTTCTGGCTGTGCCGGGTGAGATATTAAGAGTCCAATTGGAATAATTAATACATTTCTCTGGGCTAAATCCAGAGTCTATTTGATTTTAGACTAGGTCAAAAGTATGACCAGATGAACAAGGACAGGGACAGCAACGGGCCCCCCAAACCAGGTAATCTGCAGATGTGGACCAGGACCTCATCTCCTCCTAAAATTTTTGCATTCCACCTTAAAAAGTGCATTCCACCTTTAAAACACAGGAACTTTGTGATTAACTCAACAACATGTATCAGTCTGTATATTCGAGACTTGACTTATATATTGTATAAATTCGTACACACACAATATATCAACAGGAGAGGGGTTGAAAGCGGTTTACAGATATACAAACCAAACAGAAAACCCAAAAACCCACAATATGAAGAAACACTGTGAACAGTCATGACATTATAACACCTCCCAGTAAGACACTTTATATCACCTCCTAGTAAGACACTTTATAACACCTCCCAGTAAGACACTTTAAAACACCTCCCAGTAAGACACTTTATATCACCTCCCAGTAAGACACTTTATATCACCTCCCAGTAAGACACTTTATATCACCTCCCAGTAAGACACTTTATAACACCTCCCAGTAAGACACTTTATAACACCTCCCAGTAAGACACTTTATATCACCTTCCAGTAAGACACTTCATATCACCTCCCAGTAAGACACTTTATAACACCTCCCAGTAAGACACTTTATAACACCTCCCAGTAAGACACTTTATATCACCTCCCAGTAAGACACTTTATATCACCTCCCAGTAAGACACTTTATATCACCTCCCAGTAAGACACTTCATATCACCTCCCAGTAAGACATTTTATAACACCTCCCAGTAAGACACTTTATAACACCTCCCAGTAAGACACTTTATAACACCTCCCAGTAAGTCACTTTATATCACCTTCCAGTAAGACACTTCATATCACCTCCCAGTAAGACACTTTATAACACCTCCCAGTAAGACACTTTATAACACCTCCCAGTAAGACACTTTATATCACCTCCCAGTAAGACACTTCATATCACCTCCCAGTAAGACATTTTATAACACCTCCCAGTAAGACACTTTATAACACCTCCCAGTAAGACACTTTATAACACCTCCCAGTAAGACACTTTATATCACCTTCCAGTAAGACACTTTTTCCCAGTAAGACACTTTATATCACCTCCCAGTAAGACACTTTATATCACCTCCCAGTAAGACACTTTATATCACCTCCCAGTAAGACACTTCATATCACCTCCCAGTAAGACATTTTATAACACCTCCCAGTAAGACACTTTATAACACCTCCCAGTAAGACACTTTATAACACCTCCCAGTAAGACACTTTATATCACCTTCCAGTAAGACACTTCATATCACCTCCCAGTAAGACACTTTATAACACCTCCCAGTAAGACACTTTATATCACCTCCCAGTAAGACACTTTATATCACCTCCCAGTAAGACACTTCATATCACCTCCCAGTAAGACATTTTATAACACCTCCCAGTAAGACACTTTATAACACCTCCCAGTAAGACACTTTATAACACCTCCCAGTAAGACACTTTATATCACCTTCCAGTAAGACACTTCATATCACCTCCCAGTAAGACACTTTATAACACCTCCCAGTAAGACACTTTATAACACCTCCCAGTAAGACACTTTATATCACCTCCCAGTAAGACACTTCATATCACCTCCCAGTAAGACATTTTATAACACCTCCCAGTAAGACACTTTTACAGGTCTTTAGGCTTTCCTCTCTTCTCCTCCCTCCACCTCCCATCTTACCTCCGCCTCCTCTCTTCTCCTCTCTCCACCTCCCCTCTTACCTCCGCCTCCTCTCTTCTCCTCCCTCCACCTCCCCTCTTACCTCCGCCTCCTCTCTTCTACTCCCTCCACTTCCCCTCTTGTCCTCCTCTCCTTCCACCCCTCATGCATTCTCCTCTCTGTCAGTAGATTGGGTATCCAAAGTTGATGAACTATTGATACAGAGCTCAGGTGACAGAGAGGGGAGGAGATGGGGAGGGGAGGAGATGGGGAGGGGAGGAGATGGTGAGGGAAGGAGATGAGGAGGGAAGGAGATGGTGAGGGGAGGAGATGAGGAGGGAAGGAGATGGTGAGGGGAGGAGATGGTGAGGGGAGGAGATGGGGAGGGGAGGAGTCACAGAGCGGAAACAATGAGAGGGAGAGGGAGGTGCAGCTAGAAAGGTAGAGAAGGGGGGGAGGAAGATGGAGAGAAAAAGACAGAGAGCGAGAGTGAGAGATACAGAAGGACAGAGAGAGAAAGAAAGAGAAAGGGAGTGAGAGATACAGAAGGACAGAGAGAGAAAGAAAGAGAAAGGGAGGGAGAGAGAGATACAGAAGGACAGAGAGAGAAAGAAAGAGAAAGGGAGGGAGAGATACAGAAGGACAGAGAGAGAAAGAAAGAGAAAGGGAGGGTTTAGTGACCAGCAACAGTAGACATCCATTCATGCCAATAAATCATTTATTCAATTCAACTGAGAGACAGAAAGGGAACAACACACACACACACACTCTCACACACACACACACAAACTCTCACACACACACTCTCTCACACACACACACACACACACACTCTCACACACACACACACACACACACACACACTGACACACACACTCTCACACTCACACACACTCTCACACACACACACTCACACACCCACACACACACATTCATACACACACAGACACACACACACACACACACACACTTACACACATTCATACACACACAGACTCACGTAAACACACACACACACATAGGAACAAGACGGCAAATGATTGGTTAAGTGAGTGGCCAGCTGAGGCAAGTAGCCAATCAAAGATAAGTGTCAAGGGGGGATGGGTGAGCGGGAGAGAGAATGGGGGTGAAGGAGGGGGAGGGGGGGAGGGAGTGAGAGAATGAGAGGGAGGGACAAACGGACCTGTGTTGAAGAAAGAAATGTCCATTTGTATTAAAACACAGCCCTGCCCCCCCCCCTTTCAAAAACTATTTAGCAAATTGTGTGTGTGTGTATGTGTGTGCGTGTGTATGTGTGTCCGTGTGCGTGTGTGTGTGTATGTGTGTCTGTGCGTGTGTGTGTGTGTGTGTGCTGTCATCACGAGCAGGAATCTGCAGCTGTGAGTATCAGTCTGGAACAGCAGAACAGGAATTACTTGTCAATAAAAGACCAATGCCATCAACATGAATATTGATTATAGAGTTTGTAAATAATCAAACTCTGTGATGAGTGGGTCTGTGCGATCAGTGTGTGTGTGTGTGTGTGTGTGTGTGTGTGAGTTTAACTCAATTTTCACACAAGTCATGTGAGCCAAGGATAATTAAGGTAATCAGATTTAGGGATCTGATTTGGATTTTGAGATTTTAAGTTTAAGTGTTTTAAGATCAAGGTTTGGTTTACTGTGGGGGCTGAACGTGTGATTGTCTATCTGATGTTTCACAAAAGTTTGAACATTATTAGGATTAAAACAGAAACTGCCCTCCGTATTCTTTGCGTTGTGGGCAGTTATTGTGCTATTGGGGTAATATTGTAATAGCATGTTATAGTTCGATGTGACTGCGTGCTGACAGCGTTAGAAGCTGTTCAAATAAACGTTACATCTGGAGCGTCAACATCGCGAGCACAATGTCATCCTCCCGTATTTACCCTGTCAACAATGCACCTGTGAGGAAACAGCAAGGTACACCCTACTGTATATACCCGTCTCCCACAGCACTTCCACAGCCCCATCTCTCTCCTTCTCCTAGTTTTGCTCTCTCTCTCTCGGCCACTCCCATTCACCCCCCCCCCCCGCAGGAAAGAGTAGGGTTAGCCTGGAGGTGCTTGTCTTCGAACCCTTGTCACTAGACGCATCTTGAGCCACAAAACAATCCTCAATTCCTACCGAACTCAAGTTTTTTACGCGAACTTGGCTACCGGTCTTTGACACTCGGTACTTTTGAGGATTAATTATTTTTTCATCTACCTGTCATTCAGGTGGACTCTGGAGTAGCCACAATTTGTCGATGCTACCTGCTCTCACTCTTTCTACCGGCACAGTGCGAAGGAATTAAGGTATGCTGACACATTGATTGTGTGTATGTGTAGCCGGCGCGGTCTGCTCGTTGCCGACTACTGCGTTGTGTTCCGGTGCACTGAAGACATGCTGAACAATACAATATTTTGGTGAAATAAACTCACAAAATAAAATAAAAAATGAATGGTTGCAAAAATTTGTAATTCTTTGACCTGTTACATATGGTCTGGAATTATGCCTTTTAAACGGAGCATATGCCTATCCCGGTTTTTTCCACCGAATACTAAAGATGTAGTGTTTAATATAGAGGAAGCGTAAAAAGTGGAAGTTGAACAATGTTGGAGAGAGAGGGGGTGCCGGGACAGGCAGTGCAGAGAAGGAGAGAAGGCAGAGAGAGAAATAACACCTTGTAACAAAGGCAGGTATATGTCGATGTCGGTCACATTATGTATTTTTCCGTAGCCGACCTGTTGCGTGCGTAATAGTTGCAACACGCACGAACACATTATCCTGTCACCTGTCGTCTCCATAACGTTGAAACTGAAGATGTGCATAGCCATAGATTTCTGCCAAATAGCGCATTTCTGCGTGTGTGTGTGTGTATGTATGTGAGTGTCTGCTTGTGCGCGTCTCTCTCACAATCTCACAGTATTTCTCCAACTCCCTGACCCCATCGAGACAGCCATCCATCTCACTTCGACTGCCATATTCCAATCTTCCAATATTCTAAATATAATACACAATACTTTGCAGAAGTACATTTAAAGTCTTTATTTGAAAGAACGTTAAAGCGAACAAAAAATGTAAGTTACAAAATAAAACGCCTGGTATTTTTACAAAAGCACGCTTTGTTAGACTGTTACGTATTTCTTCCAATTTGTATTTTTCTATAATAATTTGTTTCTGGTTGTCTCTCCATAATACTTTCTGTCACTGGTTGTCTCTCCATAATTCTTTCTGTTACTGGTTGTCTCTCCATAATACTTTCTGCCACTGGTTGTCTCTCCATAATACTTTCTATCACTGGTTGTCTCTCCATAATACTTTCTCTCAATGGTTGTCTCTCCATAATACTTTCTGCCACTGGTTGTCTCTCCATAATACTTTCTCTCAATGGTTGTCTCTCCATAATACTTTCTGCCACTGGTTGTCTCTCCATAATACTTTCTGTCTCTGTTTGTCTCTCTATAATACTTTCTATCACTGGTTGTCAGGAATGAAGTTTGTCCTGGAAGTGTTTCATATCTCCAGAGACGAGTTATGGAGCTCTGTCAGAGTTGCCATCAGGTTTTTGATCACCTCCATGAACAAGACCCTTCTTAGCAAAGCTCAGTTTGGCCAGACGGCCAGCTCTAGGAAGATTTTTGATGGTTCCAAACTTCTACAATTTAAGAGAAGAAAGCCACTGTGTTTGTGGTGACATTCAATGTTGCAGAATTGTTTTGGCACCCCTCCCCAGATCTGTCTCTGAGCTCTACAGACTCCTTCAACCAGGCATTAGTTTGATCTGACATGCATTGTCAACTGTGGTACTTTAAATAGACAGATGAGTGCCTTTCCAAACCATGTCCAATCAATTGAATCTATCACAGGTGGACTCCAACAAAGTCACTAGTCTAAACCCCACTCTGATTAATACAACAGAGTCACTAGTCTAAACCCCACTCTGATAAATACAACAGAGTCACTAGTCTAAACCCCACTCTGATTAATACAACAGAGTCACTAGTCTAAACCCCACTCTGATTAATACAACAGAGTCACTAGTCTAAACCCCACTCTGATTAATACAACAGAGTCACTAGTCTAAACCCCACTCTGATTAATACAACAGAGTCACTAGTCTAAACCCCACTCTGATTAATACAACAAAGTCACTAGTCTAAACCCCACTCTGATTAATACAACAGAGTCACTAGTCTAAACCCCACTCTGATTAATACAACAGAGTCACTAGTCTATACCCCACTCTGATTAATGCAACAAAGTCACTAGTCTAAACCCCACTCTGATTAATACAACAGAAACACTCTGGCCTGGCACTCTATTGTTTCAACATTGAGTGTCTGTTTGTGTGTGAGTCTGTATGTGTGTATTTGTTTGCACAAGTGTGTATACAGGGCAGGAGCCTGTCAGACTAGTTCTATTAAAGAACAGGTGAGTGTGCAGCGGTCTGTTGTCACCCTGGACAGAGCAAGGGACCTCCTGTCAGGGATCCAATGGTCCCGCATCGACTTGGTCCTACTAGAATGTCAGTCCTAAATGGAGATTATGACATGGTCTGGTAGTAGATTAAGACATTATGACATGGTCTGGTAGTAGATTAAGACATTATGACACGGTCTGGTAGTAGATTAAGACATTATGACATGGTCTGGTAGTAGATTAAGACATTATGACATGGTCTGGTAGTAGATTAAGACATTATGACACTGTCTTTTAGTAGATTAAGACATTATGACACGGTCTTTTAGTAGATTAAGACATTATGACATGGTCTGGTAGTAGATTAAGACATTATGACATGGTCTGGTAGTAGATTAAGACATTATGACACAGTCTTTTAGTAGATTAAGACATTATGACACGGTCTGTTAGTAGATTAAGACATTATGACACGGTCTGTTAGTAGATTAAGACATTATGACATGGTCTGGTAGTAGATTAAGACATTATGACACGGTCTTTTAGTAGATTAAGACATTATGACATGGTCTGTTAGTAAATTAAGACATTATGACATGGTCTGTTAGTAGATTAAGACATTATGACATGGTCTGGTAGTAGATTAGGACATTATGACACGGTCTGTTAGTAGATTAAGACATTATGACATGGTCTGTTAGTAGATTAAGACATTATCACACAGTCTGGTAGTAGATTTAGACATTATCTCACGGTCTGGTAGTAGATTAAGACATTATTATTATACCTTTATGTCAACAAGGAAAACAGACTGAGACTAAATTGTCTTTTACAGCTGGGCCAGGCGTTTACGTGTTTATACATAGAGTTTAGATTAGATTCAACTTTGTCACTGAACAGTACAAGTACTGTAAAGCGAAATACAGTTAGTAGAAGGGCAAATAGAAGAGGGCATAAGATTTACAAGTCATAACTATATCTATAATTACAAGTGGAATGTATAGATGTGCAGTGAAGGCAAATGCAGTACAAATGGTAACACTAAATGTGCAATTAAGGCAAAAAGAGGAGGGGAGAAAATGTACAAGTATTAAGTATAATGTAATCTGAGTATTAAGTGTAATGTAATCTGAGTATTAAGTATAATGTAATCTGAGTATGAAGTATAATGTATGTTACAAGTGGTATAAATAGTTGTGCGGGTAGAAATTTCAATTTTAGATGTGCAATCGAGGCAAATTGATGGAGTAAGGTAGCATGTGCAACCCAAGATGCAGAGATACTGTAGGTCCCTGGTGGTCCCTGGTGGTCCCTGGTGGTCCCTGGTGAAGACATTTGCATGTAACAACTGTGATAATGCAGTACAGTGGCAACGCTAAATGTGCAAAGAGACTAATTGAATGTACAAAGGTGAATGTGCAACTGAAATGCAGGTAGAGCAGCAGTGAGGCACACATTTAGGTACAATGATTAAAAACAAACAGAAAAAAACACAGACAACAGACAAAACAAGTAGTCACAGATAGCAGATAACAAAGTCTAATGCTTTAAACACAGGTGTTATTCCCTTAAAGTCCTCAGGTGTTAGTGGATATTGGGCCTGGCGAGGACTGTGGGTCCCTTAGGTGTAACCCAGGGACGGGGTCTTTGCTAAAATCAATATTGATATTACAGCCAATAATAGGAACAGATTTTCTTAGCAAATGCAGCGCACTTGTCTTCACACAGTGTAAACGGTACATGGAGCATAAATATACAGAATCTCACAAAGTACACCCCTCACATTTTTGCAAATATTTGATTATATCTTTTCATGTGACAACACTGAAGATATGACTCTTTGCTACAATGTAAAGTATTGAGTATACAGCTTGTATAACAGTGTAAATTTGCTGTCCCCTCAAAATAACTCAACATACAGACATTAATGTCTAAACCGCTGGCAACAAAAGTGAGTACACCCCTAAGTGAAAATGTCCAGATTTGGCCCGAAGTGTCAATATTTTCTGTAGCCACCATTATTTCCAGGCACTGCCTTAACCCTCTTGGGCATGGAGTTCACCAGAGCTTCACAGGTTGCCACTGGAGTCCTCATCCACTCCACCATGACGACATCACAGAGCTGGTGGATGTTAGAGACCTTGCGCTCCTCCACCTTCTATTTGAGGATGCTCCACAGATACTCAATGGGGTTTAGGTCTGGAGACATGCTTGGCCATCACCTTTACCCTCAGCTTCTTCAGCAAGGCAGTGGTCATCTTGGAGGTGTGTTTGGGGTCGTTATCATGTTGGAACACTGCCCTGTGGCCCAGTCTCCGATGGGAGGGGATTATGCTCTGCTTCAATATGTCACAGTACATGTTGACATTCATGGTTCCCTCTATTAACTGTAGCTCCCCAGTGCCGGCAGCACTCATGCAGCCACAGACCATGACACTCCCACCACCATTCTTTCTTGTGCATCATCTTTAGAAGAGGCTTCCTTCTGGGACGACAGCCCTGCAGACCAATTTGCGGCATATGTTCTGAGCACTAACAGGCTGACCCACCACCCCTTCAACCTCTGCAGCAATGCTGGCAGCACTCATACATCTATTTCCCAAAGACAACCTCTGGATATGACGCTGAGCATGTGCACTCAACTTCTTTGGTCGACCATGGCGAGGCCTATTCTGAGTGGAACCTGTCCTGTTAAACCGCTCTATGGTCTTGGCCACCGTGCTGCAGCTCAGTTTCAGGGGCATGGTAATCTTCTTATAGCCTAGGCCACCTTTATGTAGAGCAACAATTCTTTTTTTCAGATCCTCAGAGAGTTCTTTGCCATGAGGTGCCATGTTGAATTTTCAGTGACCAGTATGAGGGAGTGTGAGAGCGTTAACACCAAATTGAACACACCTGCTCCCCATTCACACCTGAGACCTTGTAACACTAACGAGTCACATGACACCGTGGAGGGAAAATGGCTAATTGGGCCCAATTTGGACATTTTCACTTAGGGGTGTACTCACTTTTGATGCCAATGTTTTGGACATTGATGGCTGTGTGTTGAGTTATTTTGAGGGGACAGCAAATTTGCACTGTTATACAAGCTGTACACTCAGTACTTTACATTGTAGCAAATTGTCATTTCTTCAGTGTTGTCACATGAAAAGATATAATCAAATATTAGCAAAAATGTGAGGGGTGTACACACTTTTGTGAGATACTGTATATATCTCCCACAAATACAAGCAACACCTCTGAAAATACAAGTCATGCTATACTCTCAAGGCGTTGTTGGGAGTGCATACAGGCACATGGGGGCCATACCCACTGCTGAGTCACAGAGTTGCCGTGATGAAATTCGCACAAGTTCACAGCCTGTGAGTTCAATTGTTTACTTTGATTCTCGCTATGAGTTTGAATCCAGCCCTCAATCGGTTGGTGATTTTGGTTTCCACTGACCATTGTTACGTCATTTTGTTGACAACCGATGTGTGATTTCAGTGTTCCCCTCATTTTTTGGAACAATGCATTTGCACAGTTTCTCCCACATTTGTGTGCATGTTGCAATAAAATGTCCATTTGTTCAATGCTTGGCAGTTGCATGCATTAAGGGCTGTGTTTGAAGGATGCGGGGGGTCAATAAGGGTTGTCTGTGAAGGGCGGGGGGGTCAATAAGGGTTGTCTGTGAAGGGCGGGGGGGTCAATAAGGGTTGTCTGTGAAGGGCGGGGGGGGTCAATAAGGGTTGTCTTTGAAAGATGGGGGGGGGGGTCAATAAGCGTTGTCTGTGAAGGGCGGGGGGGGGGGGTCCAATAAGGGTTGTCTGTGAAGGGCGGGGGGGGGGTCCAATAAGGGTTGTCTGTGAAGGGCGGGGGGGGGGGTCCAATAAGGGTTGTCTGTGAAGGGCGGGGGGGTCAATAAGTGTTCTTAATCTAGTATCGCTCATTTAGTTTACCAAGGCAGCTTTTACTAACATGTTACTTGTTGTCAAAGTCATTTGATAAGTCGCTAATTGAATCGTGGTCATGGGGCTTGGAGGCCCTAGGCTAAGGAGCAGTGTGAACACCTTTTATGTACTGGTCCACTCTGGGAATCAAACCCACAAACCTGGTGTTGGATGTGTCTTTGTCCACCAACTGAGGTACCCAGGAGCCGATGCTGGCGTCACCCAACAGTCACTCTGCTGAGCTCCATTCTCTCTGATGTTTTTCTCAACCCCAACGTTTGAAATGATCCTTTGTATGTTGGAAGGAAGTAACTGCTAAATGCTAACTGGTATAAACTGGTAGCCAAACAGTGAACCATCAAACCAGTAATTGAAAGGTCACAAGATCGTGTTTTTGTATGCGTGTCTGCGTGGAGTGAGATAGGGGCCAAAATACATCCTGGATTGTTTTGACTCTCACCATGGGAAAGGGCGAACTTTGACCTCAGAATTCTTTAAGTTTAATAGTGAAGTCACCTTTATTTCCACAGTCCACTTGTACAGTTAAGTTTGTTAAAGGCTTAACAAGGCTAGACATAGATCATACACATACACAGAAGTAAGACACACACCAAAGTGCTCAACAGTGGCAAACTAAATAGTAATCTATTACACACACAGATACACCCTCAACATTCCTTCTAACCACTCAAACACATCAGTAACCTATTGTATACTTAGAGCGTTTAGTCACACACAGACGCACACACACACCTCTCTAAACCACAGTGTCACACACAGCTCCCTAAACATTTACCAAACTTTAAACCATTCATAAACTTGACCCTAAGCATAACCCTATTCAAAACGTGTAGCTAACATTAACCCTAATAATCAACATTAATTCTAACCCTTCACGTAACCATTCCAGATTAATATCAGGTGTTAAGCCTAACCTGAGTCCTTCACCTTAACATCACCTTAACCACAGCTGTCCTTCACCTTAACATCACCTTAACCACAGCTGTCCTTCACCTTAACATCACCTTAACCACAGCTGTCCTTCACCTTAACATCACCTTAACCACAGCTGTCCTTCACCTTAACATCACCTTAACCACAGCTGTCCTTCACCTTAACATCACCTTAACCACAGCTGTCCTTCACCTTAACATCATCTTAACCACAGCTGTCCTTCACCTTAACATCATCTTAACCACAGCTGTCCTTCACCTTAACATCATCTTAACCACAGCTGTCCTTCACCTTAACATCATCTTAACCACAGCTGTCCTTCACCTTAACATCATCTTAACCACAGCTGTCCTTCACCTTAACATCATCTTAACCACAGCTGTCCTTCACCTTAACATCATCTTAACCACAGCTGTCCCATCCTGGTAATCCTACCCATTTCATTTCTTCACTTAGTTCTAGATGTTCACCTTCACCTCCCCTGGAAGTTCTCCAGACGATGAACTGACATCAAATACAGACATAAGAGTCTGAAGATACATTCCAAACAGACACACACACACACACACACACACTTCTTAACCACCCATTAATCAGAGGCCCATTGTATTTGTAGGCAGTGTAGAATCTTTCACATGCAAGCCTCTGAAGTTGTTTCCACCATTCAGATTCAACAATACAGGAGAATAGGATATTAAGCCCCGAGTTCACATTCATAAGGACCCATTGTCAGTCTGTGTGTGTGCATTTGTTTGTGTGTGTGTTTGTGTGTGTGTGCGTTTGTTTGTGTGTGTGTTTGTATGTGCGTGTGGGTGTGCGTTTGTGTGTGTGTTTGTATGTGTGTGTGTGTATGTGCGTGCTCAGCAGAGGTTTGAATGACGCCGATTCAACCCACGTAGTTGTCATTGGTGATTGTATTGCAGAGAGAGATGGAGATGGAGGGATGGAGAGAGATGGATGGAGAGAGATGGATGGAGATGGAGAGGGAGAGAGATGGAGGGATGGAGATGGATGGAGAGGGATTGATGGAGATGGATGGAGAGGGAGAGAGATGGAGATGGAGGGATGGAGATGGATGGAGAGGGATGGATGGAGATGGATGGAGAGGGAGAGAGATGGAGATGGAGGGATGGAGATGGAGGGATGGAGAGGGAGACTAAGTGAGAAAGAAAAAGATAAATGGATAAATGATGAAAGTAAGGGAGAAAAAGAGCGATTAACCCAAGCTCTTTTTCTGAGATCTTTAATTTCAGCTTAAGAAAAGTTAAAGGAATACTTTATATGTAACATTGTTTTAAATGTACTGCACAGATTTACAGTAGATGTTTAAAACAGACATTTTCAAGGAACATATACAGCAGACATTTAGAAGGAACATATACAGCAGACATTTAGAAGGAACATATACAGCAGACATTTAGAAGGAACATATACAGCAGACATTTATCGGAGACATACAGGAAACATTTACAAGCTAAATTGCATCCAGGAACTGGCAAGGGTTAGTGTGTGTGTGTGTGTGGGGGGGGGGGGTTAGTGTGTGTGTGTGTGGGTTAGTGTGTGTGTGTGGGTTAGTGTGTGTGTGTGGGTTAGGGTGTGTGTGTGTGTTAGTGTGTGTGTGTGTGTGTGTGTGGGTGTGTCTCATGTCATTGTTACCACCCTCTCTCTCTCTCTCCTCTATCTCCCCCTCTGTCTCCCCCCTCTCCCAGCATGCACCCTCCTCCCTCTCTCCTCCCCTTCCTCCTCTTCCTTTCTCTGTACCCCAGTGCATGCTGGTCCGCCAAGATCATCGTAGTCCCGCCCATCATGTTCGAGTCACACCTGTACATCTTCAAGACGCTGGCCAGAGAGCTCCATGTCCAGGGGCATGACACCACCTTCCTGGTGTCACAGGGCCGGGAGGTCCCCTCGTCCTCCCACTACACCTTCCAGCGCTACCCCGGCATCTTCAACTCGTCCACGGCTGACAGCTTCCTCCAATCCAAGGTCAGCAACATCTTCTCGGGGCGTCTCACGGCGCTGGAGCTGTTCGACATTCTGGATCACTACGCGCAAAACTGCGACGCTGTCGTTGGGAACACAGAGGTCATGAACCAACTCAGGGACGCAAACTTTGACCTGTTACTGGTGGACCCTAACGAGATGTGTGGTTTTGTAATCGCCCACATCCTTGGGGTCCCCTACGCCGTGTTCAGTACCGGGCTGTGGTACCCCGCCGAAGTGGGGGCGCCCGCCCCTCTCTCCTACGTCCCAGAGTTCAACTCTCTCCTCACGGACCGGATGTCTCTGGTTCAGAGGATCACCAACACGGCCGTCTACCTGGTGTCCCGGTTTGGGGTCCAGTACCTGGTGCTCCCCAAGTACGACCGGATCATGAGGCGTCACGGTGTGACTCCGCCAGTGGCCATGCAGGACCTGGTTCAGGGCAGCCGGCTGTGGATGCTGTGTACCGATCTGGCGCTGGAGTTCCCCCGCCCCACCCTGCCCCACGTTGTCTACGTGGGAGGGATTCTGACCCAACCTGCCAAACCGCTGCCTCAGGTTAGCATGCACGCACACACACACACACACACACACACACACACACACACCTGCACCTGTCAGACTATCATCTCTGACACCTTCCGTGTCCCCCAGTCACCTGAGACCTACATAACGGCAGGACTTTTGAGCAGAGCCCTGCAGGACTAGAGAACTATAAAGTTAATAGGGTATTATTTCGGACGTAGCTATCAGGTGTCCAACTTGACACATGCTGTTGAATTATTCAGCCCAGGGTCTGAATGACTGCAGGGGGGCAAGGGCGTCGGTTTCACAGGCACAGATTAATTCCTGGAGTCCTGGAGTAACTCACTGGAGATTAGGCTTAATCTGTGTCTGCAGAACCAGACCAGAATGTTCTGTGGGTGTGTGATGTCATTTACGACAGTGTCGTTGGTGGAGCCCGGTTGTTTGTAATGCCAGCATTGTGGGTTTGATTCCCGCTTTGGCCACCCATATATCTGCTAGATTTACAAACATCTTTGTGTTTGTGGTGGATAAACACCAATCCCTAAGTCAAATAATCATTGTTCAGTTTAGAAAGCATTTAGTTTAAATCAGGTGTGTCAGCTACACACAGAAAGACAACACATCCATGTATATATGCCATGGAGATGAGTAGAGATCTCATCATCATCAGCCTGTATCCTCTTGGTGGTGAAATGTGACATCAGTCGGGCCCCTGAGGTCTGGAGTTGGCAACTGCTGCTATGGGCACCCAGCCTGACCGTCAGCATAGGTGTGTTGATCTACTGGGGTGGGAACAGGGGCGTGGCCACTGACCTTTCACAGCACTAATTGGGTAATTGGGTCACAAATGTACCTAAACAACTCACCGTAAAAGCCTATAAGCAAGCAAGTTTATTTATATAGCACAATTCATACATCGAAGCAATTCAATGTGCTTTACAAAGAAAAATATATGAAAGTACAATAACATAAAACATATACTCAAATGAAAACATCAAAACAAATGAAAACATCATAATAATAAATAATACAATAAGAAAACATACAAAGATTATAAATGGGATAAAAACTTACGAAGCTATAAGGCTAAACAGTGTGGTTAAATTTAAGTGCTCAGTCATAGGCACGTGAGAAGAGAAGTGTTTTTAACCTGGATTTAAAAATTGGGGCACATCTAAGATAATGGCAGTTTATTCGAGTTGTGCTAAACGCAGCTTCTCCATGTTTAGTTTGGACTCTGGGCTCTACTAGCTGACCTGTGTTCATGGATCTAAGAGCCCTGCTCGGTTTATATTCTGCAAACATATCAGAAATGTATTCGGGTCCTAAACCATTCAGAGATTTATAAACTAAAAGCACCACTTTGAAATCTATTCTGTAACTGACTGGAAGCCAGTGCAAAGATATAAGAAGGTTTTGAGGAAACTTGCTGTTCAGTAGAAATCGTTCTGCAATGTAGCAAACCAGATCAGCTTTGATGTGTTTCCAGTTGGTGTTTGACCAGTCGATGAGCTCAGAAAAACACACGGTAAAAATCAACCAAGGTGAGGATTTGGATGTAAATGTAGCTCTCCTCTCAACCTCCTACTGCCTCACCTTCCTCCATCTCCTCTCAACCTCCTACTGCCTCACCTTCCTCCATCTCCTCTCAACCTCCTACTGCCTCACCTTCCTCCATCTCCTCCTCTCAACCTCCTACTGCCTCACCTTCCTCCATCTCCTCCTCTCAACCTCCTACTGCCTCACCTTCCTCCATCTCCTCTCAACCTCCTACTGCCTCACCTTCCTCCATCTCCTCTCAACCTCCTACTGACTCACCTTCCTCCATCTCCTCCTCTCAACCTCCTACTGCCTCACCTTCCTCCATCTCCTCTCAACCTCCTACTGCCTCACCTTCCTCCACCTCCTCTCAACCTCCTACTGCCTCACCTTCCTCCATGTCCTCCTCTCAACCTCCTACTGCCTCACCTTCCTCCATCTCCTCTCAACCTCCTACTGCCTCACCTTCCTCCATCTCCTCTCAACCTCCTACTGCCTCACCTCTCCTCCATCTCCTCCTCTCAACCTCCTACTGCCTCACCTTCCTCCATCTCCTCCTCTCAACCTCCTACTGCCTCACCTTCCTCCATCTCCTCCTTTCAACCTCCTACTGCCTCACCTCTCCTCCATCTCCTCCTCTCAACCTCCTACTGCCTCACCTTCCTCCATCTCCTCTCAACCTCCTACTGCCTCACCTTCCTCCATCTCCTCCTCTCAACCTCCTACTGCCTCACCTTCCTCCATCTCCTCCTCTCAACCTCCTACTGCCTCACCTTTCTCCATCTCCTCCTCTTAACCTCCTACTGCCTCACCTTCCTCCATCTCCTCCTCTCAACCTCCTTCTGCCTCACCTTCCTCCATCTCCTCCTCTCAACCTCCTACTGCCTCACCTTCCTCCATCTCCTCCTCTCAACCTCCTACTGCCTCACCTTCCTCCATCTCCTCTCAACCTCCTACTGCCTCACCTTCCTCCATCTCCTCTCAACCTCCTACTGCCTCACCTTCCTCCATCTCCTCCTCTCAACCTCCTACTGCCTCACCTTCCTCCTTCTCCTCCTCTCAACCTCCTACTGCCTCACCTTCCTCCATCTCCTCCTCTCAACCTCCTACTGCCTCACCTTCCTCCATCTCCTCCTCTCAACCGCCTACTGCCTCACCTTCCTCCATCTCCTCTCAACCTCCTACTGCCTCACCTTCCTCCATCTCCTCTCAACCTCCTACTGACTCACCTTCCTCCATCTCCTCCTCTCAACCTCCTACTGCCTCACCTTCCTCCATCTCCTCTCAACCTCCTACTGCCTCACCTTCCTCCACCTCCTCTCAACCTCCTACTGCCTCACCTTCCTCCATCTCCTCCTCTCAACCTCCTACTGCCTCACCTTCCTCCATCTCCTCTCAACCTCCTACTGCCTCACCTTCCTCCATCTCCTCCTTTCAACCTCCTACTGCCTCACCTCTCCTCCATCTCCTCCTCTCAACCTCCTACTGCCTCACCTTCCTCCATCTCCTCCTCTCAACCTCCTACTGCCTCACCTTCCTCCATCTCCTCCTTTCAACCTCCTACTGCCTCACCTCTCCTCCATCTCCTCCTCTCAACCTCCTACTGCCTCACCTTCCTCCATCTCCTCCTCTCAACCTCCTACTGCCTCACCTTCCTCCATCTCCTCCTCTCAACCTCCTACTGCCTCACCTTCCTCCATCTCCTCCTCTCAACCTCCTACTGCCTCACCTTCCTCCATCTCCTCTCAACCTCCTACTGCCTCACCTTCCTCCATCTCCTCCTTTCAACCTCCTACTGCTTCACCTCTCCTCCATCTCCTCCTCTCAACCTCCTACTGCCTCACCTTCCTCCATCTCCTCCTCTCAACCTTCTACTGCCTCACCTTCCTCCATCTTCCACTCAACCACCCCTCACTCCCCTTTCTTCCGTTTGTCTTTTTCCCTCTCCTTTCTTCTCACTCCCTCTCCTTCCTCTCAACCTCCCTCTCCCACCCTCGTTTCCTCCTCTCTCCCTCTCCTCTTCCATCTCATCTTGTCTCCCCTGTTCCGTCTCTCCCTCCTCTTTCTTTCCATCTCTTCCCCATCTCTTTCTTTACCTCTCCTCCCTGCTCTTTCTCCCCTTTCCTTTCCGTACCTCCCTCTCTCGGTCTCTCTCCCTCCCTCCATCTCTCTCCCTCCCTCGGTCTTTCCTTGGGGCACTACAAAGCTCCTTTTTATCTATGGGGTGGGTCTTGGCCTTGCCACACAAGCCGGGTGGGGTAGCTGAGTGGTGACGAGGGGTTGGAGGGGGGGACAGACGGAGACGAGGGAGCGCGGGCCACCGGCATCCAGAGCAGAGGGTGGTGGAATGCTGCTGTAGCCAATAAGAAGGCATTGTGCTGGTGATGGGGTTCAAAGGTCACCATGGAGAAGAGGACCATTGTTAACTAACTCTCCCTCTCTGTGTCTCTCTTTCCCTCACTGAGCTGTAAAGACACACACACACACACACACAATTCTTGTGTTTTAGAGACAAGGGGTTCTACCAACAAAAACACTAGGATCAGTGTCCCAGGCTGATAATCTAGTGTCAGCCACCACACACACACACACAATAGCATATCCTCCTCTCCTCTCACCTCCATTTTCCCTTATTCTCCTCCTCTCCTCCATATCTCCCCTTTTCTCCTCTCCTCTCTGTCCTCCACCTCTCTCTTTTTCTCCTCCTCTGATCTGTCTCCTCCATCTCACCCTTTTTCTCCTCCTCTCCTCTATCCTCTCCCTCTTTTCTCCTAGTTAGACTCATATAAGGCCTTTTCAGAGAAGAGTGGTTTGTTCAGGGAGGAATTTTGTGCTGGAACAGTGAGCTTCAGTGTAACATACAGTGTTTTATAAACCCACACAGAACAGCGCAGAAACCAAGCTGCTGGCTAATTGGAGAAAACATGGTAAAAGCTAAAAAGCGTTCGTAACTGAGTATAAGGAAGCTTAGTTGGCCATCATGCCAACCAAGGTTTGCTTATTGGAAACGTAACAAACTAAGTTAGCCATCATGCAAACATAGTTGACCTACATATAGCTAACCTTGTTACCTCAGACGGTGCTACATGTAGCTAACCTCATTACGTCAGACGGTGCTACATGTAGCTAACCTCGTTACCTCAGACGGTGCTACATGTAGCTAAGCTCGTTACCTCAGACGGTGCTACATGTAGCTAACCTCGTTACCTCAGACGGTGCTACATGTAGCTAAGCTCGTACCTCAGAGGGTGCTACATGTAGCTAACCTCGTTACCTCAGACGGTGCTACATGTAGCTAAGCTCGTACTTCAGAGGGTGCTACATGTAGCTAACCTCGTTACCTCATACGGTGCTACATGTAGCTAAGCTCGTTACCTCAGACGGTGCTACATGTAGCTGACCTCGTTACCTCAGACGGTGCTACATGTAGCTAACCTCATTACGTACTTCTGTGGCTACAGAGAGAGTAGCAGTCATCTGAGCAGCCTGCTTTGCTGTCAGTCTGGTGCTCTATTGTCCCGTCCAGATTGGAGACGGTTTTCTGTTGGTCGTCCTGACAATACCTGTGTCTGCAGATGAGAACTGATCCCAAACTGCACTACTTCCTCCACCAGGCCCTACCTGATACAAAGGTCACACGCAAAGAAGCCCTTCATGGAATAACGTGCTTCTTGGCCACAAAGAGATTGAGAAAAATTGTTAGCAGAAGTACAGCATAACCTGTTTTTCAGAATAAAGGTCAGAAGAGGGGTTGTGATTCAGGTAACAGAAACCTGCGGGTGTAACAATACAATAGGAGTTTGCCTTTTCTCCTTTCCAGGAGATGAATAGGAATGAATGGTAACTCGTATTCTATTGTTAGGAGAGGCTGAGATATTGTACCTGGGGGAAGGATGACGAGAGGGAGGGAAAGACAGAGTGGAGAGAGAGACAGGTAAGGAGAGGGAGGGAAAGACAGAGTGGAGAAAGAGACAGGTAAGGAGAGGGAGGGAAAGACAGAGTGGAGAGAGAGACAGGTAAGGAGAGAGAGGGAAAGACAGAGTGGAGAGAGAGACAGGTAAGGAGAGGGAGGGAAAGACAGAGTGGAGAAAGAGACAGGTAAGGAGAGAGAGGGAAAGACAGAGTGGAGAGAGAGACAGGTAAGGAGAGGGCGGGAAAGACAGAGTGGAGAAAGAGACAGGTAAGGAGAGAGAGGGAAAGACAGAGTGGAGAGAGAGACAGGTAAGGAGAGGGCGGGCCTGCAGGGATGGATTCTAATATCCCATAATGAATTGCAACGTTATTCCACAGGAACCAGTTTCCGTGTCGTCTATTTGACTGGGAGTGAATGGTGGCAGCACGAAAAAATTCTACGAATTGTGAAACATAAATACCAAAATAATATCAACAATATTATTTTATAAATAATCTACAGACGATGACATTATTACTTACTGTCACTGGTCGAATGTTCAAAACTGTTGTAGTGTGCTGGTGCCTTTCAATCCCAGTGTTGTTCTATGATTTTAAATGCATTATTTTTGTAATGAGAACCATTATAGAAGTTGTGGAAGGATGTGTTTGTCATGCATACAGTATTCTTTGATGAAGTAGTCACTAGGTTCTACATCTTCCTGTTTTTGGTGTTGGTGTGTCTACAACAGATGAATAGCTTTTAAGTTTCTGTCTGCCTCTCTGTTTGTCTGCCTGCCTCTCTGTCTGTCTGTCTGCCTGCCTCTCTGTCTGCCTCTCTGTCTGTCTGTCTGCCTCTCTGTCTCTCTGCCTCTCTTTCTATGTCCGTCTGTCTGCCTCTCTGTCTGTCTGTCTGCCTCTCGGTCTGTCTCTCTGCCTGCCTCTCTGTCTCTCTGTCTGCCTCTCTGTCTCTCTGTCTGCCTCTCTGTCTCTCTGTCTGCCTCTCTGCCTGCCTCTCTGTCCGTCTGTCTGCCTCTCTGTCTGTCTTTCTGCCTCTCTGTCTCTCTGCCTGCTTCTCTGTCTCTCTGCCTGCCTCTCTGTCTGTCTGTCTCTCTGTCTGTCTGTTGGCCTCTCTATCTGCCTCTCTGCCTGCCTCTCTGTCTGTCTGCCTGCCTTTCTGTCTGTCTGCCTCTCTGTCTGTCTGTCTGCCTGCCTTACTGCTTGTCTGTCTGCAGGAGTTTGAGTCGTGGGTGAGTGACACGTCGGAGCATGGTTTCGTTGTGGTGTCGTTTGGCGCTGGGGTCAAATACCTATCAGATGACATCGCTCACAAGCTTGCCGGAGCCCTGGGCAGACTGCCCCAACGCGTGGTCTGGAGGTACTGTCCGTTTCGCTCATTCACTTTAACAGGCACAAAATGGCTGCTACTTTCACGCTCAATTGTTTTGCAACTGGGAGGGCTCGGACACAACATGGCTGCCATAGATGGGAGGGCTCGGACACAACATGGCTGCCATAGATGGGAGAGGTCAAATGACACTCCTCTGTGGGCTGCATTACATTGTCTGGGATCTTAGGAAACCAATGTCCTCCTACCTGACCTCCTGGCCGCCTTCTCCTGACCTCCTGCCTGCCTTTTCCTGACCTCCTACCCGCCTTCTCCTGACCTCCTGCCCGCCTTCTCCTGACCTCCTGCCCGCCTTCTCCTGACCTCATGCCTGCCTTTTCCTGACCTCCTGCCCGCCTTCTCCTGACCTCCTGCCCCCGCCTTCTCCTGACCTCCTGCCCGCCTTCTCCTGACCTCCTGCCTGCCTTTTCCTGACCTCCTACCCGCCTTCTCCTGACCTCCTGCCCGCCTTCTCCTGACCTCCTACCCCCCTTCTCCTGACCTCCTACCCGCCTTCTCCTAACCTTGTACCTGACTTCTCCTGACCTCCTGTCAGAGTGAGAGAATCTGATTAACACCCTGTTGATTTAGCCTACACACACACACACACATGCGTACACACAGACACAAACACACACACATGCGTACACACAGACACAAACACACAAATGTGCGTACACACAGACACAAACACACAGTCTAAAGTCCTCACTTTTAAAACTGTTATTAAAGCTCATAACAGGCGTCTGTGTTTTGACTTAACTATATGAACAGGGACAGAAATGTCCCCAAACCAGGGTTAAATCCCAAATAGGTCACTAATGAGGACATTTTTCCTTTCCCCATAAAAAATAAATAAATTGGGCTTGAGTGTTACAGGTTCAGGGACAAAATTACAGTTAGTGTGTGAGTGTGTGTGTGTGAGTATTTGTGCGTGTGTGTGTGTGTGTGTTTGTGCGTGTGTGTGTGTGTGTGAGTATTTGTGCGTGTGTGTGTGTGTGTGTGTGTGAGTATTTGTGTGTGTGTGTGAGTGTGTGTGTGTGTGTGTGTGTGAGTGTGTGTGCGTGTATGTGTGTGTGTGTGTGTGTGTGTGTGTGTGTATTTGTGCGTGTGTGTGAGTGTGTATGTGTGTGAGTATTTGTGCGTGTGTGTGTGAGTATTTGTGCGTGTGTGTGTGTGTGTGTGTGTGAGTATTTGTGCGTGTGTGTGTGTGTGTGTGAGTATTTGTGCGTGTGTGTGTGTGAGTGTGTGTGTGAGTGTGTGTGTGAGTGTGTGTGGGTGTGTGTGTGTGAGTATTTGTGCGTGTGTGTGAGTATTTGTGCGTGTGTGTGTGTGTGTGTATTTGTGCGTGTGTGTGAGTGTGTGTGTGTGTGAGTATTTGTGTGTGTGTGTGTGTGTGTATTTGTGCGGGTGTGTGTGTGTGTGTGTGTATTTGTGCGGGTGTGTGTGTGTGTGTGTGTGTGTGTGTGTATTTGTGCGTGTGTGTGCGTGAAAGAGAGAGGAGAAAGTCAGAGGGTCATTATGGTTCATTGTAACTAATTTAGTGAAATTATTTACCCAGAATGATGCTGGGGAGACCGACTCACTGACCCATAAACTAAAGACACTAAGCTTCACAGCTTTCAGAAAGAGAGGGAAGGAGAGACGGAATGAGGTGGAGGGAGGGAGAAGGAAGGAAGGAAAGAAGGAAGGACAGAAAGGGAGAGGGAAGGAGTATACCCCTTGATATTGATACTCATACTGAGATATGAGATATAGGCTGGGGTTAAATTGGGCCGGACACCTGGTCCAATGACAGTCAGCTGGGGCTGAGTCCTGACACCTGGTCCAAAGACAGTCAGCTGGGGCTGAGTCCTGACACCTGGTCCAAAGACAGTCAGCTGGGGCTGAGTCCCGACACCTGGTCCGAAGACTGTCAGCTGGGGCTGAGTCCTGACACCTGGTCCAAAGACAGTCAGGTGGGGCTGAGTCCCGACACCTGGTTCAAAGACTGTCAGCTGGGGCTGAGTCCTGACACCTGGTCCAAAGACTGTCAGCTGGGGCTGAGTCCTGACACCTGGTCCAAAGACAGTCAGGTGGGGCTGAGTCCCGACACCTGGTCCAAAGACTGTCAGCTGGGGCTGAGTCCTGACACCTGGTCCAAAGACTGTCAGCTGGGGCTGAGTCCTGACACCTGGTCCAAAGACAGTCAGGTGGGGCTGAGTCCTGACACCTGGTCCAAAGACAGTCAGCTGGGGCTGAGTCCCGACACCTGGTCCAAAGACTGTCAGCTGGGGCTGAGTCCCGACACCTGGTCCAAAGACAGTCAGCTGGGGCTGAGTCCCGACACCTGGTCCAAAGACAGTCAGATGGGGCTGAGTCCTGACACCTGGTCCAAAGACAGTCAGCTGGTGCTGAGTCCCGACACCTGGTCCAAAGACAATCAGCTTTGGCTGAGTCCTGACACCTGGTCCAAAGACAGTCAATGACTTTGGAAGTCCTGCCCAGTTTACTGCATTAAAATGACTGTCAACAATGTGCATGAACGGGTCGATAGAATCTCCTTCCTGCTCTTGACTATTGCCATCTTCCCATTGGTGTTTATACACATAACATGAGCATTAAATGAGGGAGGCTGTTGACAACTGCCATATTTCAATGGAGTGTGAGAATCTACGGTAGCCTTGTGAATTTACAAAGAATTACCACTGGGAAAATGATAGTGCCTTTCTTTATTATTCTTTATTTATTTTTATTCTTTCTATCATATTCAAAGTTATGTTGAACAAATTCAAAACAATTTCAATGAACATGGTACAAAGACCCAATACTAAATCAATCCCTAAGCCAAGCACCCTACACTCTAAACTCTACATCTTACACCCTACGGCCTACATCCTAGTAGCCACTTTTGGAGATGTGAGAGGATACGAATTGTGTCAATATTAAGGTGAATCATATTGGTTCAGAGGGCAAGGTGGAGGTATTCCCATATTAAACCTGCCAAACTCAATCAAGGTGGAGGTATTCCCATATTAAACCTGCCAAACTCAATCAAGGTGGAGGTATTCCCATATTAAACCTGCCAAACTCAATCAAGGTGGAGGTATTCCCATATTAAACCTGCCAAACTCAATCAAGGTGGAGGTATTCCAATATTAAACCTGCCGAACTCAATCAAGGTTGAGCAATTCCCACATGACTAAGAACTGACAAACCCTCTCAAAGTGGAGGTGTTTCCACATGAATTAGACCTGCCAAAGCCTCTTAATCTGGAGCTATTCCCACATGAATTAGACGTGCCAAGCCCTCTTAATCTGGAGCTATTCCCACATGAATTAGACCTGCCAAACCCTCTTAATCTGGAGCTATTCCCACATGAATTAGACCTGCCAAACCCTCTTAATCTGGAGCTATTCCCACATGAATTAGACCTGCCAAACCCCCTTAATCTGGAGCTATTCCCACATTAGTTAGACCTGCCAAACCCTCTCAAGGTGGAGCTATTCCCGTATTAGACCTGCCTCTCAGATCCAGTTACAAACACACCTCTATTATTGGGATTTCATCTGCAGAATGTAACAGAGGTAACCTCTAGTGGTTATAACACCTGCTGAGGAAGGAGTGTGTGTTTGTGTGTGTGTCATCATGGTGTTTTTAAAGAGGGAAGAGATAATTATGCAGCATGGGAGAAGGATGTGTAAGAGGGAGGGAGGGAGGGAGGGAGGGAGGACCCAGGACCCGGACTGACAGGCTGATGTAATAATGTATCCATAATGTTAGGAGGACCAGGACCCGGACTGACAGGCTGATGTAATAATGTATCCATAATGTTAGGAGGACCAGGACCCGGACTGACAGGCTGATGTAATAATGTATCCATAATGTTAGGAGGACCAGGACCCGGACTGACAGGCTGATGTAATAATGTATCCATAATGTTAGGAGGACCAGGACCCGGACTGACAGGCTGATGTAATAATGTATCCATAATGTTAGGAGGACCAGGACCCGGACTGACAGGCTGATGTAATAATGTATCCATAATGTTAGGAGGACCAGGGCCCGGACTGACAGGCTGATGTAATAATGTATCCATAATGTTAGGAGGACCAGGACCCGGACTGACAGGCTGATGTAATAATGTATCCTTAATGTTAGGAGGACCAGGACCCGGACTGACAGGCTGATGTAATAATGTATCCATAATGTTAGGAGGACCAGGACCCGGACTGACAGGCTGATGTAATAATGTATCCATAATGTTAGGAGGACCAGGACCCGGACTGACAGGCTGATGTAATAATGTATCCATAATGTTAGGAGGACCAGGACCAGGACCCGGACTGACAGGCTGATGTAATAATGTATCCTTAATGTTAGGAGGACCAGGACCCGGACTGACAGGCTGATGTAATAATGTATCCATAATGTTAGGAGGACCAGGACCCGGACTGACAGGCTGATGTAATAATGTATCCATAATGTTAGGAGGACCAGGACCCGGACTGACAGGCTGATGTAATAATGTATCCTTAATGTTAGGAGGACCAGGACCCGGACTGACAGGCTGATGTAATAATGTATCCATAATGTTAGGAGGACCAGGACCCGGACTGACAGGCTGATGTAATAATGTATCCATAATGTTAGGAGGACCAGGACCCGGACTGACAGGCTGATGTAATAATGTATCCTTAATGTTAGGAGGACCAGGACCCGGACTGACAGGCTGATGTAATAATGTATCCATAATGTTAGGAGGACCAGGACTCGGACTGACAGGTTGACTGCAGAGAATAGTCCCTGTTGACAATATTGACGGTTGATATAGATATCACCACTGCAACATGTCTCTTCCTCGTCTTCCTGAAGTCAACAACACATCTTTTGTTGTGCTGACGTTCAGGGAGAGGTGTTGCCTTGGCACCAAGATGCTAGTTTGCATACCTACTCCCTCTAGGCTGAGCTTCTAAATCTATCTGGGGTCAGTTTTCTATAGTTACAGATCTAAGATCAGGTTCCTCTAGGTACAGATCTAGGATCAGTTTCCTGTTGTTACAGATTTAGGATCAGCCTGTCCTGGGTACTAGATTCTAGGGGTTCTACAGTCTGTTCTGTGTTATACCGTCTATCCATCTGTCTGTCTTTAGGTTCTCAGGGGTTCCGCCCAGTAACCTTGGCAACAACACCAAGCTGGTAAATTGGATGCCCCAGAATGACCTCTTGGGTAAGAACCTACCCCCCTAAATATACCCCCACAGCAAAGTAATAACCCTCACATCAGCATAAGAAATGTACTTGTCTAGTAGCTTGTCATCTGTTTCATATGAGGGGAAGGGAAAAGAATGTGTTCTCTACTACTTACACAACTAGAAAAACCAGTCAGTCCTACTCTGCCTTGAGGCTGTGGAAGTAGAGACACCCTCACACACAAACACCCCGTCCCAAACTCCCTCCCTCTGAGGAGGATAGAAGAGAGGGAGAAAAGGACAGAAGAGGGATGGAGAGAGAGACTGTAAATAGAGGTGTTTTGGATGAGGAGGGAGACAGTTAAGGCTATGGGTCATAGTAGTGCACTAGTTTAAACAGGGAAACACTTAGGGCTAGGGGTTATAGTAGTGCACTAGTTTAAACAGGGAAACACTTAGGGCTAAGGGTTATAGTAGTGCACTAGTTTAAACAGGGAAACACTTAGGGCTAGGGGTTATAGTAGTGCACTAGTTTAAACAGGGAAGCAGTTAAGGCTATGGGTCATAGTAGTGCACTAGTTTAAACAGGGAAACACTTAGGGCTAGGGGTTATAGTAGTGCACTAGTTTAAACAGGGAAGCAGTTAAGGCTATGGGTCATAGTAGTGCACTAGTTTAAACAGGGAAACACTTAGGGCTAGGGGTCATAGTAGAGCACTAGTTTAAACAGGGAAGCAGTTAAGGCTATGGGTCATAGTAGTGCACTAGTTTAAACAGGGAAACACTTAGGGCTAGGGGTTATAGTAGTGCACTAGTTTAAACAGGGAAACACTTAGGGCTAGGGGTCATAGTAGAGCACTAGTTTAAACAGGGAAGCAGTTAAGGCTATGGGTCATAGTAGTGCACTAGTTTAAACAGGGAAGCAGTTAAGGCTATGGGTCATAGTAGTGCACTAGTTTAAACAGGGAAGCAGTTAAGGCTATGGGTCATAGTAGTGCACGCCCTAGCCCTAACTGGACACGCCCACTAAAGCACATCAGACTTGTTAGGAATGTCAACATTGCCTGCATCGCTTTCAACACAACACACCTACACACACACACACACACACACACACACACACACACACAGTCCAACACACCACCTTACACTGCCCTTCAAAACTAACCTTTCCTTCTTCCTCCTCCCTCTCCTCTCTCCCTCTCTCTTCTCCCTCTCCTCTCTCCCTCTCCCTCCTCCCTCTCCTCTCTCTCTCCTCTGTCCCTCCTCCTCCCCCTCCTCACCCCATCTCCTCTCTCCCTCCTTGTCCTCCCTCTCCTCTCTCCCTCATTGTCCTCCCTCTCCTCTCTCTCTCCTCTATCCTTCCTCCTCCCTCTCCTCTTTCCCTCCTCTCTCCCTCCTTGTCCTCCCTCTCCTCTCTCCCTCCTTGTCCTCTGTCTCCCCTCTCCCTCCTCCCTCTCTTCTCTCCCTCTCCTCTCTCTCTCCTCTATTCCTCTCCTTTCACCCTCTTCCTCCTCCCTCTCCTTTCACCCTCCTTGTCCTCCCTCTCCTCTCTCCCTCCTTGTCCTCCCTTTCTTCTCTCCCTCCTCCTGTTTCTCCTGTTGTTCAGGCCATGCCCACACGGTGGCCTTCCTGTCCCACGGAGGTCTGAACAGTATCTATGAAGCCATGTACCACGGGGTTCCAGTGGTGGGGATCCCTCTGTTTGGGGATCACTATGACACCATGACTCGGGTGGAGGCCAAGGGAATGGGTGTCCTGCTGCACTGGAAGAGCATGACAGAGGATTCACTGCACCAGGCACTGCACACAGTAATCAACCACAGCAGGTAGGCTGCACACACACACAACCAGGATGGAATTGGTTACATGCCAGTGGTTGCCAAACCTCTCCCAGATCTCTCATGGTTGCTAATGGGAAGCACAAACGAAAATGGAGCGCCAATGAAGAATGAGAAGATGATTGGGGTTAGAAGTAAGGTTAAAGGTCAGGCTCAACCGGATCTCCTGTTCAAGGCCTTGATGATAGTTTTTGCCGATTGTTTACATACTTGTTGCATAATTTGGTTTATTGGTTCACACAAGCCAAATAAGACAGAACACTTGGAGATAAACGTCTCACTTCTATGTCAAGATGAAACTTGATGTACTTTATACAAAACACTATTGTCTTTAATACTTTCTTTACATTTAAATTTTTTTCATACAGCCTTCTTTGAAAGATTGTTCCAGTACATCTACTCACATTTCAGTTAACAGCGTATAGAAAGACTTCAAAAAAATATATACAGCTTATTTGTTTGTCATTGCAGGTTTTTACAACAAAAAAACAGTAAAATTACAGTGCAATGGTAAACAAGAACTTGTATTGTAAAGGATTAGGTGGATGATTCATGGATCCTGTCTTCTGTTAGGGTCTGGCCGCCTCATCCACATCACAGGCAATGTCATCCCTGGCTAGACAACAGGGAAAATGTCATCCCTGGGGTTTATTTGTAGTGTTTAGGCTCAGACTAGTTGGTGTTCAATTACTGTATCTGTGTCTTCATGTCTGTAGGTTTTGCCAATTTCAGGGATGTTTTGCATTTTAAATAGAAGCGTCTTCCCAATGATTGCAAGAGATTCAATTCTTGAACGAAGTGTCTAATGTCAGAAACAGTGTGTAGTGTTTTGCAAAGTGTGTTGCAGAATTGCAAATAAAGTTTGTACATTTGGTGCCTTTGCTCAAGGCCTCGTTACAAATGTTAAGGTTTTGATGCTTTTGTCAAAGCATTCACTTTCACTGAGCAAGTAAAAAACTAACAGACTGGTTGATTACATGTTAGTGTTGTAGGTGACATGTCTGTTAGTGGTCATTAGTGCCATCTGGTGTCTCTGTGGGGAACTGCACCACTAGTCGATTACATGTTAATGAATGTAGCCCTGCTAGTAATTAATTTAACCCTCTCCTTCCCTAACTGTGTTGCAGGTATCGTCAACGTGCCCTGGTGCTTTCCTCTATTCATAAGGACCAACCAGGGCATCCGGTAACGAGAGCTGTCTATTGGATTAGTTACATCCTGCGTCACCATGGTGCCAGCCACTTACGATCCTCTGTCTACACTGTGCCCACCTACCAGTACTTCCTATTGGATGTGGTGCTGGTTGTGGGGGCGGGACTGGCCCTGATAGGCTACCTGTGCTACTGGATCACAGGGCTGCTGAGGTCAAGTATCGTGGGTCAGAGGCAGGAGGTTGATGAGAATACTGACGAAAAGGCCAACGGACATTGCCATAGCAACGGGGTGGTTGCTAATGGGAAGCACAAACGAAATGGAGCAGCCATGAAGAATGACAAGAAGTTGAAGTAGAGAGTCAGGATTTAGAGATTGGGGTTAGATGTCAGGGTTAGAGGTCAGGGTTAGAGGTCAGGCCTCTGATATACTTCAGAAAGAATGGGTTGAGATGTCTGTGCATTTGTGTGTGTATGGGTGTGTGTGTGTGTGTGTGTGTACAGGTTACAACTTAAAAACAACCACAACAGAGTTGAAAAGACAGAACAGAACTAAGAACAAACCCATGGGGACTTCTTAAGTCTGGCCTTTCTCTCTCTCTCTCTCCCTCGTCTCTCTCTCCCTCTCTCTCTCTCTCCCTCTCTCTCTCTCTCTCTCTCTCTCTCCTTCTCTCTCTCTCCCTCCTCTCTCTCTCCCTCTCTCTCTCCCTCCTCTCCTGTCTCTCCTCTCTCTCCCTCCTCTCTCTCTCCCTCCTCTCTCTCCCTCTCTCTCTCCCTCTCTCTCTCCCTCTCCCTCTCTCTCTCTCTGTCTCTCTCTCTCCTCTCTCTCTCCCTCCTCTCTCTCTCCCTCCTCTCTCTCTCTCCTCTCTCCCTCCTCTCTCTCTCTCTCCTCTCTCCCTCCTCTCCCCTCCCTCTCTCTCTCTCCCTCTCTCTCCCTCCTCTCTCTCTCTCTCCTCTCTCCCTCCTCTCCCCTCTCTCCCTCCTCTCTCTCTCCCTCCTCTCCCCTCCCTCTCTCTCTCTCCCTCCTCTCTCTCTCTCCCTCTCTCTCTCCCTCCTCTCTCTCTCTCTCCTCTCTCCCTCCTCTCCCCTCCCTCCTCTCTCTCTCTCCCTCTCTCTCTCCCTCCTCTCTCCCTCCTCTCTCTCTCTCTCCCTCCTCTCCCCTCCCTCCTCTCTCTCTCCCTCCTCTCTCCCACTTTCTCTCCTGTCCACGTTATTTTTCTGTAAAGGAGGGCTGAAGAAAAGAGGATCTGACTGAAAAAACCTTGACAACACCATCAACAGAAAAGGAATAATGACTTGGAGGAGAAAGCCTGGCGGCCCCTCCAGAACCTAGGGATAAAGCACATCCATGCTACACTATTCTAATGTTTTTATGATTATACATTTTTATTCATGTTTTATTTTATCTGTCTTACTCATCAGGGTTATCATGATACTGGAAAGCTTGAGTTAAGAGCACATCCTAACCCCTGCACAGGAGCTATGCAAAGATGTGTTTTGAATAACTAAAATGGTCGAAACATTGTCCAGCAGGGGGATGAATATCACATGACCACTGGTCTGAGCCCTGTGTGTGTGGGGGGGCAGTTGTAAGAGCAGGGGGGTGAATATCACATGACCACTGGTCTGAGCCCTGTGTGTGTGGGGGGGCAGTTGTAAGAGCAGGGGGGTGAATATCACATGACCACTGGTCTGAGCCCTGTGTGTGTGGGGGGGCAGTTGTAAGAGCAGGGGGGTGAATATCACATGACCACTGGTCTGAGCCCTGTGTGTGTGTGTGTGGGGGGGGGGGGGGGGGTCAGAAACCCCCCCAAAATAAGATGTGAAGGTCTTTGTTTCTCATTAGGTGGAGTGTTCGTTATGTTCTGGTCCGTTTTAACTCGTACGTTGGTCCTGGTATCGTGACCCTTCCTGATGTCAACAACCCCACGTTGCTACTGGTAACCATGATTCATTACTAGATTAAACGTTGTCCTCAATGACACACTATTGCCTACATAGTACACTACTTAAGATGAGAATCAATGGACCCTAGTACACTAGGTAGGGAATAGGGACGTCTGTAGCTGATAATTCTGTTGTTTTTCATATCAGGTCTGGATGTCTGGCTGTCTGGCTGTCTGGCTGTCTGGCTGTCTGGCTGTCTGGATGTCTGGCTGTCTGGCTGTCTGGCTGTCTGGCTGTCTGTGTTCATGAGTCCTATATTTTAATAACTTAAAATGAGAAAAAGTTAGCTGTTGCTTGAAGCATAGTTGTGTGTGTTAGTGTGTGTGTTAATGTGTGTGTTAGTGTGTCAGTGTGTATGTGTGTCAGTGTGTGTGCCTCCACAGCAACTTGTCCGTTTGTTGTCATAGTAACCAGCGTCAGCTTGACGATATGTTGGAGTCTGTTCACCAAGTCGCTGGATCCCACAGTGGATCACTCGATCCTTAGAACAGATCACGTGTTAGAATCCATATATCACCCCCAGGATCCTGACAAAACAGACCCCACTGGATAATACTGAGTCAGACTGAATCTCACCGGTTCTAAAGCAAACTGAATTAACAAACCAACTTGACTGATTGTTCTCTAACCAATCAGTGGGGAGGAGAAGGCAGGACAATAACAAACCCACCAACCAGCAGGACATTAAGATCATGACTAGTTTCATCAGAAGCTTTAGGTGATGAGTCCCAAACTGCCCCTATTCTCTGACTAGTGTACTAGCAGGCCTGACCCTTAGAAGTTCACTAGTTCAGACCAGGGAATGAGTCCCAAACTGCCCCTATTCTCTGACTAGTGTACTAGCAGACAAGGGACCACAGGAGGATTTACGGAGCATTCCGGGATGCACTCTGAAGCTCTTTAAGGCTCCGCCCTCCATGAGCGCTGTGTGTGTCAGCCTCCCCTCGGTCTGAAATCATCATCATCATCATCATCACACTGTCCGGGAGCTGGCAGGGCACAGGCTATGACTGGAGACCGGAGAGGAGGAAAACACCTTTCACTGTGGAGACATTTCTTTTATTTTTGTAATGATTTCAGTATTAAATAATGTAACCTCGGACAGCTCTCTCTCCATACCTCTTTCTGCTCATCTCTCAATTTCTTCCATCTATATCTTACTTTGTTATGATGTGTCTATATGCATATTCATATTTCATTTGATGCTGATTTTAAAACATTTCAAATTAAATGTGTCACTGTGTGGAATCTTGTTGTAAATAAAACATGTAAACGTCTACGAACAACATCAGTAACAAAATAATATATAGAATAATAATAATTAGCTAAATAAACATTTATTTGCAGAATCCCTTTAAATGTTTGTGTCTGTTGGTGTGTGTGATAGTTCTAGATGTGTGTGTGATAGTTCTAGATGTGTGTGTGTGATAGTTCTAGATGTGTGTGTGATAGTTCTAGATGTGTGTGTGTGATAGTTCTAGATGTGTGTGTGATAGTTCTAGATGTGTGTGTGATAGTTCTACATGTGTGTGATAGTTCTAGATGTGTGTGTGTGTGACAGTTTTAGATGTGTGTGTGTGTGTGTGTGATAGTTCTAGGTGTGTGTGTGTGTGTGACAGTTTTAGATGTGTGTGTGTGACAGTTTTAGATGTGATAGTTTTAGGTGTGATAGTTCTATGAGTGTGTGATAGTTCTACGTGTGTGTGTGTGATAGTTTTAGGTGTGTGTGTGTGTGTGAGATCTAAGTGTGTGTGTGATAGTTCTAGGTGTGTGTGTGTGATATTTCTAGGTGTGTGTGGGTGTGTGTGTGTGTGTGATAGAGTTCTAAACGTAACCTCAAACCGAGCCTCAGTAACCTAATATTTGTTCCAAAACTTAAACCAAAAACTCGCCCAACCTAAAAGTAACTACAGTTGTTAAACTGCGCAGTTGTAGGTTTGTCCCCAAACTCAACCCCAAGCCAGAAATTACATTTTCCCTGCCAGAAAAACATAGTAGGGACGGATGTCTTAGGTTTTACCGTCTTTGTGGGGGTTACCATAGGAACATGGACATGGAACACACACACACACAGGCTGGCTTAGACATGTAACACACACACACAGGCTGGCTTAGACATGTAACACACACACACAGGCTGGCTTAGACATGTAACACACACACACACAGGCTGGCTTAGACATGTAACACACACACACAGGCTGGCTTAGACATGTAACACACACACACACATGCTGGCTTAGACATGTAACACACAAACACAAACAGCTATTTTAGACACGCAGCACACACACACAGGCTGGCTTAGACATGTAACACACACACCTCTTCTAGACATGTAACACACACACACCTCTTCTAGACATGTAACACACACACAGGCTGGCTTAGACATGTAACACACAAACACACTCACACACCTCTTCTAGATATGTAACACACAAACACACACACACAGGCTGGCTTAGACATGTAACACACACACACACACACCTATTTTAGACATGTAACACACACACTCACATCTATTTTAGACATGTAACACACACCTAGGCTGGCTATCCTGTGGCCTTGGTTTAAAACTGCAATTATTTTATTAGTCACTAGAGGGGGGCATATTTTCCTGACTGACTGACTGACTGATTGACTGACTGACTGATTGACTGACTGACTGATTGACTGACTGACTGATTGACTGACTGACTGACTGATTGACTGACTGATTGACTGACTGACTGACATTAACTGATAGACAGACTGACTGACTGATTGACAAATTGACTGACTGATTGACTGACTGATTGACTGACTGACTGATTGACTGACTGACTGACTGACTGACTGATTGACTGACTGACTGATTGACTGACTTATTGACTGACTGACTGACATTAACTGATAGACAGACTGACTGACTGATTGACAAATTGACTGACAGTCTGATTGACTGATAGACTGCCTGACTAGACTGGTCTAGATGTGGTCTGACTGTATACAGTTATACTCATAAGTTGGCATACCTTGGCAGAAATTGTGACATTTTGGCATTGGTTTTGAAAATATAACTGATAAAAACAGTATTTTATTTAAGGTTATTGATCACATGAAGCCATTTATTATCATATAGTTGTTTGGCTCCTTTGTAAATAATAATAATAACAGAAATCATCCAGATGGTCCAGTTTAAAAGTTTACACACACTTGAATGTTTGGCTTTGCAATTAAAGGTGAATTTCACACCTGTGGCTTTTTAAATGGCAATTAGTGTCTGTGTATAATTAGTCATTGAGTTTGTTAGCTCTCAAGTGGATGCACTGAGCAGGCTAGATACTAAGCCATGGAGAGCAGAAAAGAGCTGTTAAAAAAACCTGTGTAACAAGGTAATGGAACTTAATAAAGATGGAAAAGGATATAAAAATATATCCAAAGCCTTACAATATGCCAGTCAGTACTGTTCAATCACTTATTAAGAAGTGGAAAATTCGGGGATCTTTTGATACCAAGCCACGGTCAGGTAGACCAAGAAAGATTTCAGACAAAACTGCCAGAAGAATTGTTCGGGATACAAAGCAAAACCCACAGGTTACCTCAGGAGAAATGCAGGCTGCTCTGGAAAAATACCTTGTGGTTATTTGACGATACTTGGAACAAATGAGCTGCAAAGTTGAGTTGCCAGAAAGAAGCCTTTACAGCGCCAATGCCACAAAAACGCCCTGTTACAATATACTTGACAACACCTTGACACACCTCACAGCTACTGGCACACTGTAATTTGGAGTGACGAGACTAAAATAGAACTTTATGGTCACAACCATAAGCGCTATGTTTGGAGAGGGGTCAACAAGGTCTATAGTGAACAGAATACCATAAGCATGGTGGTGGCGCACTGATGTTTTGGGGGTGTGTGAGCTCTAAAGGCACGGGGAATCTTTTGAAAATTGATGGCAAGATGAATGCAGCATGTTATCAGAAAATACTGGCAGACAATTTACATTCTTCTGCATGAAAGCTGAACATGGAGTGGCCATCACAGTCTCCTGACCTTAATATCATTGAGTCACTCTGGGGAGATCTCAAACGTGCAGTTCATGCAAGACGACCAAAGACTTTGCATGACCTGGATGCATTTTACCAAGATGAATGGGCAGCTATACCACCTGCAAGAATTTGGGGCCTCATAGACAACTATTACAAAAGACTTCATGCTGACATTGATGCTAAAGCCGGCAATACACAGTATTAAGAACTAAGGTGATGTAGATTTTTTTTATTTGTTGTCATGTTTTATTTTATGATTGTGCCATTCTGTTGTGACCTACAATTGAATGTGAACCCCATAAGAAATAATAGTGTTTTGCCTGCTCACTCATGTTTCTTTACAAATGGTACATACACTCACCTAAAGGATTATTAGGAACACCTGTTCAATTTCTCATTAATGCAATTATCTAATCAACCAATCACATGGCAGTTGCTTCAATGCATTTAGGGGTGTGGTCCTGGTCAAGACGATCTCCTGAACTCCAAACTGAATGTCAGAATGGGAAAGAAAGGTGATTTAAGCAATTTTGAGCGTGGCATGGTTGTTGGTGCCAGACGGGCCGGTCTGAGTATTTCACAATCTGCTCAGTTACTGGGATTTTCACGCACAACCATTTCTAGGGTTTACAAAGAATGGTGTGAAAAGGGAAAAATATCCAGTCTATCCAGTATATCCAGTATGCGGCAGTCCTGTGGGCGAAAATGCCTTGTTGATGCTAGAGGTCAGAGGAGAATGGGCCGACTGATTCAAGCTGATAGAAGAGCAACTTTGACTGAAATAACCACTCGTTACAACCGAGGTATGCAGCAAAGCATTTGTGAAGCCACAACACGCACAACCTTGAAGCGGATGGGCTACAACAGCAGAAGACCCCACCGGGTACCACTCATCTCCACTACAAATAGGAAAAAGAGGCTACAATTTGCACGAGCTCACCAAAATTGGACAGTTGAAGACTGGAAGAATGTTGCCTGGTCTGATGAGTCTCGATTTCTGTTGAGACATTCAGATGGTAGAGTCAGAATTTGGCGTAAACAGAATGAGTACATGGATCCATCATGCCTTGTTACCACTGTGCAGGCTGGTGGTGGTGGTGTAATGGTGTGGGGGGTGTTTTCTTGGCACACTTTAGGCCCCTTAGTGCCAATTGGGCATGGTTTAAATGCCACGGCCTACCTGAGCATTGTTTCTGACCATGTCCATCCCTTTATGACCACCATGTACCCATCCTCTGATGGCTACTTCCAGCAGGATAATGCACCATGTCACAAAGCTCTAATCATTTCAAATTGGTTTCTTGAACATGACAAAGAGTTCACTGTACTGAAATGGCCCCCACAGTCACCAGATCTCAACCCAATAGAGCATCTTTGGGATGTGGTGGAACGGGAGCTTTGTGCCCTGGATGTGTATCCCACAAATCTCCATCAACTGCAAGATGCTATCCTATCAATATGGGCCAACATTTCTAAAGAATGCTTTCAGCACCTTGTTGAATCAATGCCACGTAGAATTAAGGCAGTTCTGAAGGTGAAAGGGAATCAAACACAGTATTAGTATGGTATATTACCAATTCTCCAAGGGGATGCAAACTTTTGAGTACAACTTTAGTTTGGTAATGAGCTGTAATACCACTGATAACCTCCAGAGGGAGGCACAGTCAACCTGTCTAGACATGGCCAGGGCCTGTATTCAGAAAGAGCCTCTATTCAGAAAGGGCCTGTATTCAGAAAGAGCCTCTATTCAGAAAGAGCCTCTATTCAGAAAGGGCCTGTATTCAGAAAGAGCCTCTATTCAGAAAGAGCCTCTATTCAGAAAAGGCCTGTATTCAGAAAGAGCCTCTATTCAGAAAGAGCCTCTATTCAGAAAGGGCCTGTATTCAGAAAGAGCCTCTATTCAGAAAGAGCCTCTATTCAGAAAGGGCCTGTATTCAGAAAGGGCCTGTATTCAGAAAGAGCCTCTATACAGAAAAGGGAATACAGTCTCTGGCTTGGATGGTCAGGTCATTAACTGTTTATTAGAACAGAGAACAGTCTCTGGCTTGGATGGTGGGGGTCATTATCAGTCATCAGTAGTTAAGGATTAGGGTTGTAGGCCTGATTAAAACCAAACTTAATTCAGGATTACAGTAGAATTCCTGATTACAACCAAACTCAATTCAGGATTATAGAAGAATTCCTACTTCCAAGCCAAACTTGAACTACAGTTTCGTTATGGCAGCATGGTTTCCCTCATACTGTAATATTTATGTTACCAAGCTGAGCACAGTTTACAGTCACAACGGGCATCAGAGCAGAGCAACAACATCCTGCACCTGACATTCAGAGTATTAAAATAACGAGTGAGGTCAGAGAAAAGTAACTGGCTGTGTCTGTGCAAGTCAGTAAGTGCCTGACACACTGATATAAAACAGGCCAACCAAAGGTAAGAAGCTAGCTAGCAAACTGTCACAACTCGATAGCTATAATTGGCTAGCATAGATAAGTGTCATGCAGGCAACAACAGAGATTTGGCAGAAGCAATAAGATTTCCAATTTTCATATTTTGCCATCAAAATGCAAGAGGGAATTGAGTACATATATTATAAGTTGGAGTACAATGAGGTGGTTAGAGCTTAAGGAAGTTAATGTACAGAACATATCTAATATAATAACTCCTATGTTGATGTTATTATTGTAGTTAATTTCCTTGGAGAGGGATTGCGTTATAATTCCAACCAAACTATATTTTACAACCCCTACTATAATGTACAATGGATTCTTTTGTGGAAAAACAATTCAGGGCCACAGTGAATGTATTGCACAAAATACTCAAGAGTTTGTAAATGTACAAATATAATGTGTAATCATGGCTGTGTGCCCCTTTTATATCTATGAAGCTGGCTTTATTTAATATCAGATCTCCGCCAACAAATCATTATTTTGAATACCTCTGTTTTACATTGAAGGGTACCCCCAAAATGTTGTTTTTAACCATTTACAGACCAGCACGATATTCTGCAAATTGTATTGATGATTTTGCTGGACTACTCTGTTATATCAGTTGATTATAACTTGTTTATTATTACAGGGGATTTTAACATCCACATAGATAATAGTACAGAAAATAATGTCAAATAACTTTTTGCACTACTTCACACTTTTGATCTCACTCAACATGAAAGAGCGTACACACACTCGAGGCCACATACCTAGATCTCTAAAGGTCTTGATATTTCTTCTGTCCTGTTTAAAGACATGGCCCTGGCAGATCATTTCTGTCTTTTTTGAATCACTGATCACCCTGAATGTTCCAGGAAACTCTGTTTCTGATAAGAAAAGGTACATTAATGAGAGTACTACTGCTCAGTTCATGGAAGCCATAGCTATCTCTCCAACAATAAGTGCTGAGTCAGTTAATGTACTCCTGGATAATTTGAATGCCAAAATACTGAATGTCATGGATCTTGTTGCACTGGTAAAGGTAAAGAAAACTATGAGCAAACAGAAAACACCATGGAGAACCACCATGATGGTAAGAACCCTGAAAAGAGAATGTAGGAAAGCGGAACATAAGTGGAGGAAAACTAAACTTCAAATCCACTATGACATCTATAAACAAAGCCTTGGTAGCTTCAACAATGAGTTACACAGGGCCAGACAGCAACATTTATCAGGAATGATCAACAAGAATATCAACAATACCCGCACTATATTTGTCATGGTCGACAAGCTTACAAACCCAATAAAGCAGATAGCATCAGAACTCATGTCCACTGTGAAATGTAATGAATTTGCATGTTTCTTTAGTGAAAAAATTATAAGTATTAGATGGACCATCAGAACTACACAGTCTAACATGGACTCTGTACCGTCACCACGACCACCAAGACATAACTTGGTTATTATGTCACTATTTAATACAATTGATAAAAAATCACTAGAAGAAACAGCTTGACATCTTAAAACTTCCACTTGTTGTCTCGACACACTGCCATCAGTTTTTAATTTTTTTTTTAACTCTATAACAATGGACCAACAGCAAATAGTTAATAGCTCTCTGCATTCAGGCATTTTCCCAACATCTCTAAAAACAGCTGCCATTAAGCCCCTATTAAAAAAGAGAACACTGGATGCATCTATAATGGACATCTATAGACCTGTATCAAATCTCCCTTTCATAGCCAAGATCATTGAGAAGGTTGTCTTCAATCAACTGAGCAATTTTGTGACCTCAAGCGGTCTCTTAGACAAATTTCAGGATCAGGTCAGGTTACCGACCTCACCACAGTACTGAAATGGTCACTTTTTCCCACAATTGGGAAAAAGAAGGGGAAACACTGAGCAGCTCTTACCAACTGTGTGAACATAATGTGTAGATAGACAGCTTTTACAGAATGTGTCAACATAACATGTGTAGATAGACAGCTTTTACAGAATGTGTTAAAATAACCTTTGTGCAGAAAGTTTCCTGGCTCAGGTCTTGAGAGACACTAATGGAGACCTTTCCTTGACCCAGCCATTAAGAAGAAAACACTTCTATTTATCTCTCCATCTCTCTGTCCTCCCTCTCTTTTCCCAGCTCTGTAATCAGGCATCTGTGTTTTTGAATGTTTTGTGTCTGTTTGTCTAATCTTCTTGCTGCAGTTTCCTTCTCTGTCATTATCACTGCATTAATAGAACTATAGCTGTTGTTAACCCTCTATTAGTCCAACTGACTCTGACTTTACCCCATGTCCTCTGGTTTAAACACCTGGTGTCATTCTCTCTGTGCATCTCACAATGGGTAACTCACCTGATAAACACACACCACATACACAAAGGACACACACACCCACACACACACACACCGTCCATTTGAGAATGTATGTAGAACAGTAGCAAGCCCAAATGTTTAGTTACAGCCAAGAGTAGAATGAATCACATTAAAGATGTTTCCAACACCTGGTTGTCTCTACCCAGAACCCCCTCTCTATATCCTTGTTCTCTCTCTATCCCCCGTTCTCTCTGTATCTCCATTCTGTTCTTCGTCTCCATTTTCCTCTCCAGTACTTGGTCTCGGTGTGCGGGTACATTTTTGACATGGTCAGTGAGCTGTGAAATCTCAGCTCCTTTAGACATGTAGTGTGTTTCTGCTTGAATCCCTCCCTCGCCATCTCTCTCTCTCCTCTATCAAGCCTGAGGAACTTATATGAGGCGCAGGTGGAGGTGCTTAGGGAGACGAGGAAGAGGAGGAAGAGGAGAAGGTGTGTGATGTCCTCCTTCATGTCGGATGTCCATTTGACCTGATCTGACTAGATCATATTAGTCCTACACATTGATTATCACACCTCTTTTAATTCGACCAATGACTGTATTAACAGTCCACACACAGTGATGTGACTTTGGCGTGTGAGGAAACAGCAGCCTAAACTCAGCTCAACCCACAGTCCTCAACTGGAGACACAGAAACAACAAACAAAGAACAATCATTTTACTAAGCGACTAACACACAAATATCCAAAAGAAACCAAGGCAGCAACCACACCTCAGCTTAACAAACACATCCTGTCATTGTAGGAACTTGAGACCTATGCCAGATTCATAAATCCATGTTCCCGATTCTACATGCCTAAACCTAACCCTATCCCTAACCTTAACCAAACCATAACTTTTATGCCTAAACTTAACCTAGTCTTAATATATAATCCTAACCAGTACCTGAACCAAAGAGTAACCCATTTCCAATATTGCATGTTTTTCCATAAACATAACTCCAGTTGTATTTTGCTAGTAGGCACCGGGGTGAGGTGGATCATACAGACATGAGAGAGATTTGCAGATAAACAGAGTTGATTTCTTATCGTTAGTCAACATCCGCCGATTGCGCCCGTTCTTTCACCGTTTCGCCGTTTATTCGCACAGCGGGGGGAAAAGCGGAGGCGTGCGTGCACGTGATGCGCGCAACCGTACGGTGCTTAGCGCGGAGAGAGAGAGTCTGGGTGACAGTTGGAACTAACGGCAGCAGACAGACGAAGCGGGTAGCTAGTATGCGACATCAGCTACAGAATATTAACAAGGTAATGTCAGGTCACCGTCCGTTTGTTTTTAAATATTTAAACCGTAGCATCCATGCTGCACCTAGATGTCTTTATTAGGCTAATGTCACCATTATAACAGATTGTGTGTTTGTGTTCCGCAGATGTTGAGCGTGGCCGTGCTGTGTGTGTGTGCAATCGCCGGTGGAGTATCCGCGCGTTCTGACAGCGGTAATTTTCTCGATGACAAGTGGTTAACCGCACGGTGGGACAAATTCCGGGACGTAAGTCGTTTCCTTTATTCAATGTCTTTATACTAGGCTACGTTTACTATCAATTTCCCCCCTCGTCATTACGTTTTTCTCAGTTACTGTTGGGATCACTCGCCCCACGTTTCCTCTTCATGTCCCTGGCACGCGCACCTCGGGGCTGTGATAAACCCACCGCCGTTCCTGTGTCGCAAGCTATGTCTTCGGCCGTACGTTCGACGTTAAAAACGGGAGACTGCGAGGGCGTGATGTGACGTAGGAACCACAGTAGAGATTTCCGGTGTTTATTGTTATTACATTAACGTCTTTACGATTTGTTGTGCAGTCCAACAGGGGTTTTAATAAATAGTGAACCTGTGTGTCCGCTATGACTAATGGAGAGAGGGAGATGAGGCGGGGGTTGAGGGAAAGGGAGGGAGGCAGAAGAGCAGGTATGTAACTGCAGCCACTGTAGTGATTCCATATTGTCCAGCTCCAGGCTACTGCTGAATAATTCTGTTTTTACAGGTTCTGTCTCTCTCTCTCTCTCTTCAGTAAGGTGCTGTCGGCACCAATTTCAGTGACTTGTTTACAAAAAGCCTCTTGTGTGCAAGGGAGAGAATGTACACACACATACATAATGGAATAGATTAGAAATATCTGCATTGGACCCCATACAAACACACACATATACATACACCACTAAATATTACCAGCAAAAGCTGTTAAACTGCAGGGTCTGGTTTTTGCAGTTAAGGTGCCAGGCCTGCGATGAAATGTGATTGGAGATGTGACCTTCTTGTTAACCATGACATGTGTGCAGCTCATAGTGTGTGTGTGTGTGTGTGTGTTGTGTGTGTGGGAGTGTGTGAGTGTTACCAAGGTCTGTGTGTACACAACAAAGATAGTAAAACCTGAAAAATTGGTCCAGTCACGTCCGTACCCCAGTAGTCATGTCCTTACCCCAGTAGTCATGTCCGTACCCCAGTAGTCATGTCCTTACCCCAGTAGTCATGTCCGTACCCCAGTAGTCAGGTCCTTACCCCAGTAGTCATGTCCTTACCCCAGTAGTCATGTCCGTACCCCAGTAGTCATGTCCGTACCCCAGTAGTCATGTCCGTACCCCAGTAGTCATGTCCGTACCCCAGTAGTCATGTCCTTACCCCAGTAGTCAGGTCTGCACCCCAGTAGTCATGTCCGTACCCCAGTAGTCATGTCCGTACCCCAGTAGTCATGTCCTTACCCCAGTAGTCATGTCCGTACCCCAGTAGTCAGGTCTGCACCCCAGTAGTCATATCCGTACCCCCAGTAGTCAGGTCTCCACCCCAGTAGTCATGTCCGTACCCCCAGTAGTCAAATCCGTACCCCCAGTAGTCAGGTCTGCACCCCAGTAGTCATGTCCGTACCCCCAGTAGTCAAATCCGTACCCCCAGTAGTCAGGTCTGCACCCCAGTAGTCATGTCCGTACCCCCAGTAGTCAGGTCTGCACCCCAGTAGTCATGTCCGTACCCCCAGTAGTCAGGTCTCCACCCCAGTAGTCATGTCCGTACCCCCAGTAGTCAGGTCTCCACCCCAGTAGTCATGTCCGTACCCCCAGTAGTCAAATCCGTACCCCCAGTAGTCAGGTCTGCACCCCAGTAGTCAGGTCAGTAGGTGAAATGTTATCACTGGATTCTATAATGGGCATTGTGATAGACTTGGGGTAATTTTAGATTTGAGCAAGTTTAGGCAAGATTACTGGGTAGGGTTAGGCAATAGGGCTAGGTTACGTTTAGACATAAAGGTTTGGTTATTGAAATTAAGGTTAGGTTTAGGGGTAGGATATAGAAAACATGGATTTCTAGGTCAGGGTTAGGTGTAAGGGAGACAGACACAGATATAGAAACAGGGAGACAGAAACAGAGACAGAAACAGAGAGACAGACACAGAGAGACAGACACAGAGATAGAAACAGAGAGACAGACACAGAGATAGAAACAGGGAGACAGACACAGAGAGAGAGACAGGGAGACAGACACAGAGAGAGAGACAGGGAGACAGACACAGAGAGAGAAACAGGGAGACACAGAGAGAGAGACAGGGAGACACAGAGAGAGAGACTGGGAGACACAGAGAGAGAGACAGGGAGACACAGAGAGAGAAAGAGAGACATAGAACAAGACAGAGAGAAAGAGAGAGACAGACAAATAACGAGAGTGAGGTAGAAGGTTAATGTGCTGATTCATTCAACGTCAAAACCCGCAACATAGGAGCTATTGTCTTCAGATGCAGCACACACACACATACAGACATTCACACACGCACACACATACACACACACACACATTCACACACACATTCTTACAAACACAAAAACACTCTCTCACACACATCTGATTGTGAGAGGATTGTGCATATGTATGTATGTGTGTGTGTGTGTGTGTGTGTGCTCTCTTGTCTGTGCGTGCAGACGTGTGTTCCATTAAGTAGAGTCCTCAGGCACTGGCCTGGCAAGGGAAGGACCGAGATTCAGACCCCATAATGCACTGCTCTCATTATTCCCTCCTTCACCTGCTTCCACTGCTCCAAGGTGATTGGTCCAAAAATACTCCATAGCACATTGTCTCTGCAATACACACAAATATTTTGCAATACACAAAAATATTTATATGGCTGAACCCCAAAGCGAACACTTGATTACACTATATGTGCATTCATGAGCAATCTGAGTTGTTCAAACTCGAGTAGTAGAGTTACCAAGGCCTTCCCCTCTATCCAGTAGTAGAGTCATCAAGGCCTTCCCCTCTATCCAGTAGTAGAGTCATCAAGGCCTTCCCCTCTATCCAGTAGTAGAGTCATCAAGGCCTTCCCCTCTATCCAGTAGTAGAGTCATCAAGGCCTTCCCCTCTATCCAGTAGTAGAGTCATCAAGGCCTTCCCCTCTATCCAGTAGTAGAGTCATCAAGGCATTCCCCTCTATCCAGTAGTAGAGTCATCAAGGCTTTCCTCTCTGTCCAGTAGTAGAGTCATCAAGGCCTTATCATAATAGTGTTATCATAATTAACATAAAATAAAAATGTTAAATTCATTTAGTCAAGTTTTTGCACTGGACTTCTTAGTCACACATTTTTACCATCACGACATTTAGAGCTTGAAGGCACATTATTTCATTTTATGTTGGATAATGCACTGCCAATTCAATAATAATAAACAAACCTATCCACAGCTAGCTGAACTAACTGTTTGTTTTGATCTAGAGTGCTCAGCCAAAACACTGATCACTTCCAAACACATCAGCAAGTGGGCACTTGATTAAGGGCTTAGGGGGCAAGTGTTGTGTTTGACATTTTGGCGGATGGGGGATGTCATACTATAAATAGCTTAGACAACACAGGTTATTATAGAGCAATAAAAGGATTGTATGGCTTCAGTCAGTATGACTCCCCTATAGATTCTAATTTATTGAGAACCCATGTTCATCCTGTATGACTCCCCTATAGATTCTAATTTATTGAGAACCCATGTTCATCCTGTATGACTCCCCTATAGATTCTAATTTATTGAGAACCCATATTCATCCTGTATGACTCCCCTATAGATTCTAATTTATTGAGAACCCATGTTCATCCTGTATGACTCCCCTATAGATTCTAATTTATTGAGAACCCATGTTCATCCAGTATGACTCCCGTATAGGTTCTAATTTATTGAGAACCCATGTTCATCCTGTATGACTCCCCTAGAAACAACCTACAATGGTATAAAGAGATGGGAGGATATGAGGGACATAGCGATGGCAGGACGAGATCAACTATAGAGGACAAAAGCAACAGATTAGAAATTAGATCAGGGGAGAGAGAGGGAGGGAGGGAGTGAGGGAGGGAGTGAGGGAGGGAGTGAGGGAGGGAGTGAGGGAGAAGGTAAGCAGATTGCCAGGTGGTTTAAGTCCTGATTTAGCCTCTCAGCTGGTAAATCTCTGACCCTTACCATGGCCAGAATACTGACCCAACTGACCACACACACACACGCACACACACATACACACACGTACATGCACACACACACACACACACACACGTACACACACACACACACACACACGCACGTACATGCACACACACACACGTACACACACACACACACGCACACACACACACACACACACACACACACACACACACACACACGTACACACACACACACACACACACGTACATGCACACACACACACATATCTCCAGGCTTGTTCTGTGAGTCTGTTTTGTCAGTCAACAACAAAGACTTTGTGAAACTCTTACAGTAAGTGGTTAGTCCTCAGGGAGGGAGAGAGGAAAGACGAGAGAGGGAGGAAAGAGGAGGGAGAGAGGAATGGGCAGGGAGAAAGAAAGGGGGAGAGAGAGAGGAATGGGGGAGATGGAATGAGAGGAAGAGGAGGGTTGCAGAGACTAGGGAGAAGGAGAGAGAAGAAGGTGGGGTGGAGAGAGAGGGAGGGAGTCAGGGGAAAAGAAGGGAGAAGAAGAGGGAAAGAGAATAGAGAAACACAGACAGAAAGAGGGAGAAGGGGGAGAGAACAGGGGAGGATATTGTGAATTAGAGATGATTACATTTTTTTCTGTTCTGTTCGCTGACTAATTCCTATTAATCTTGTGATAAAACTGTACATGTCTCTTTTCATGTTCTCAATCTCTTTTATCGTGTAACAATCATATCTGTTTTATCACGTAACAATCATATCTGGTTGGAATTGCATCTATTTTATGCAACAATAATGCACTGATTTGACAGTTGATGCAGAGAGAGCAGCACATGGTCTAATATTAAAGTCCTAGCATTGCATGACTCGTCCTGAAGGGACATCTTTACTAACATAATGTCTTTAGAACTAAGTCATGTTATAACTGTGTATGTTGTCTTTATAACTAACTCATGTTATATCTGTGTATGTCATCTCTATAACTAACTTGTGTTACATCTTTATACAGTGGATATAAAAAGTCTACACACCCCTGTTAAAATGCCTGGTTCTTGTGATGTAAAAAAAATTAGACAAAGATAAATCATGTCAGAACCTTTATTGTGACCTATAACTTGAACAATTCAATTGAAAAAAAAATGAAATCTTTGAGGGAAAAAAAAAAACAACCCACAATAACCTGGTTGCATAAGTGTGCACACTTTGCACTAATACTTTGTTGAAACACCTTTTGATTTTATTACAGCACTCTTTTTGGGTAGGAGTCTATTAGCATGGCACATCTTTGACATGCTCCTGTGCTGTGCACAGCCTTCTTCAGATTACTCCACAGATGTTCAATTTGATTCAGGTCTGGGCTCTGGCTGGGCCATTACAAAACGTTAATCTTATTCTGGTGAAGCCATGCTTTTCTGGATTTGGATGTGTGCTTTGGGTTGTTGTCGTGCTGAAAGGTGAACTTCCTCTTCATCTTCAGCTTTCTAACGGCCTCCTGAAGGTTTTATGCCAAAATTGCCTGGTATTTGGAACTGTACATAATTCCCTCCACCCTGATTAAGGCCCCGGTTCCAGCTGAAGAAAAACAGCCCCAAAGCATGATGCTGCCACCACCATGCTTCACTGTGGGTATGGTGTTCTTTGGGTAATGTGCAGTGTTGTTTTTGCGCCAAACATACCTTTTGGAATTATGAAAAAACATACCTGTTTCATCAGACCATAACACATTTTCCGACGTGTTATTGGGGGACTTGATGTTTCAGCCAGGCTTGGATGTTTTTCTTTGTAAGAAAAGTCTTCTGTCTTGCCACCCTACCCCATAGTCCATTCATATGAAGAATACGGGAGATTGTTGTCACATGTTGAACACAACCAGTACTTGCCAGAAACTCCCTGACCAGTTTTCTTCTCATCTTTTCATCAATTTTGGAGGGATGTCCAGTTCTTAGTAATATCTCTTTTGTGCTATATTTTCTCCACTTGATGATGACTGTCTTCACTGTGTTCCATGGTATATCTAATGCTTTGGAAATTCTTTTGTACCCTTCTCCCAACTGATATCTTTCAACAATGAGATCCCTCTGATGCTTTGGAAGCTCTCTGCTTTTGCTCTGAGATGCAACTAAGAAAACAGCTGAACTTTATTTGTGTTTAATCAGAGTCACTTTAAATGATGGTAGGTGTGTAATGACTTCTATTTAACATGAGTTTGAATGTGATTGGTTAATTCTGAACACAGCCCCAGTTATAAGAGGGTGTGCACACTTATGCAACCAGGTTATTGTAAGGTTTTTATTTTTCATTTACCCCCCTTGAAGATTTCAGTTTGTTTTTCAATTGAATTGTTCACATTATAGGTCACATTAAAAGTGGAAAAAGTTCTGACATTTATCTTATCTCATTCTTTAACATCACAAAAACCTGGCATTTTAACAGGGGTGTGTAGACTTTTTATATCCATTATATGTCATCTTTATAACTAAAACATGTTATGTCTATGTGTGTCATCTTCATTACTAACTCATGATATATCTGTGTATGTCATCTTAATAACCAACTCATGATATATCTGTGTAAGATTTATTTCTATAACCATCTAATGTTAAATCTTTGTAAGATATATTTATAACTAATATTTGTGTTGGATGTCTTTAGAACTAATCTTATGTCTGTGTAACTGTTTTACTATTCTCTCTATTCTCCCTGAGCATTAGGAAGTGGAGGTAAAACTAACATACTGTCTGTCTGGGTGTGTGTGAGGGTGGGTCTGTCTGGGTGTGTGAGGGTGGGTCTGTCTGGGTGTGTGTGTGAGGGTGGGTCTGTCTGGGTGTGTGTGTGTTAGGGTGGGTCTGTCTGGGTGTGTGTGTGAGGGTGGGTCTGTCTGGGTGTGTGTGTGTTAGGGTGGGTCTGTCTGGGTGTGTGTGTGAGGGTGGGTCTGTCTGGGTGTGTGAGGGTGGGTCTGTCTGGGTGTGTGTGTGTTAGGGTGGGTCTGTCTGGGTGTGTGTGTGAGGGTGGGTCTGTCTGGGTGTGTGAGGGTGGGTCTGTCTGGGTGTGTGTGTGTTAGGGTGGGTCTGTCTGGGTGTGTGTGTGTGAGGGTGGGTCTGTCTGGGTGTGTGTGTGAGGGTGGGTCTGTCTGGGTGTGTGTGTGTGTGTGTGAGGGTGGGTCTGTCTGGGTGTGTGTGTGAGGGTGGGTCTGTCTGGGTGTGTGTGTGAGGGTGGGTCTGTCTGGGTGTGTGTGTGTGTGAGGGTGGGTCTGTCTGGGTGTGTGTGTGTGAGGGGTGGGTCTGTCTGGGTGTGTGCGTGAGGGTGTGTCTGTCTGGGTGTGTGTGTGTGAGGGGTGGGTCTGTCTGGGTGTGTGTGTGAGGGGTGGGTCTGTCTGGGTGAGGGTGTGTCTGTCTGGGTGTGTGTGTGAGGGTGGGTCTGTCTGGGTGTGTGTGTGTGTGAGGGTGGGTCTGTCTGGGTGTGTGTGTGTGTGAGGGGTGGGTCTGTCTGGGTGTGTGTGTGAGGGGTGGGTCTGTCTGGGTGTGTGTGTGTGAGGGGTGGGTCTGTCTGGGTGTGTGAGGGTGGGTCTGTCTGGGTGTGTGTGTGAGGGTGGGTCTGTCTGGGTGTGTGTGAGCGGTGTAGTGATGATGATGATGATGATGTTTGTAGGCATATTAGTTAATAATCCAGACGGTTCTGTGTTGCAGGAGCCTGGAACCTGGAATCCTGGGAAACCATTTGATAAAGGTGGGCATCGACTTCATCACTAGTAGATACCAACAGTCACACATTAGTTTTAAAGTACTACTGAGGACTGGGAGGAATATTTTGGGACCAAAATATTTTGTCATAAAAAATCCTATTTTCCCTAACCCCAAACCCCAAAATATCAAGTATTAATGTCAAATACTAATTGTAACCATAATTACTATTGCATAATTGATAATTTGGTGTGTCCAGTCAAAGAGCTTTATGGGTTATGGACTAGTCATTCTAAAGCTTAAAGGTTCACAGACCTGTCTTATGAGAGCAGCATGCAGTGCAGTAACAGATTTTACACTGCTGTAGGCCTAGGAACCAGGGATAATGCAGGTTTTAGACTACTGTAGGCCTAGGAACCAGGAATAATGCAGGTTTTAGACTACTGTAGGCCTAGGAACCAGGAATAATGCAGGTTTTAGACTACTGTAGGCCTAGGAACCAGGGATAATGCAGGTTTTAGACTACTGTAGGCCTAGGAACCAGGAATAATGCAGGTTTTAGAATACTGTAGGCCTAGGAACCAGGGATAATGCAAGTTTTAGACTACTGTAGGCCTAGGAACCAGGGATAATGCAGGTTTTAGACAACTGTAGGCCACGTCTTATACTTTAATTAAACAATTTAATAATAAAAAGACAACAGTATCCTCTCTGCACTGTCAGCAGTTGGGACCCATCTCTATTCTTCTCTGACACACCTGGGTTGTACATAAACAGGACTGTGAATTACTTCCAGATGGCCCAGTGGTCCTTTATAGGGCTACGATGACCTGGTGATGTCATCAGAATGGCCCAGGGGTCCTTTATAGGGCTGCGATGGCCTGGTGATATCATCAGAATGGCCCAGGGGTCCTTTATAGGGCTACGATGACCTGGTGATGTCATCAGAATGGCCCAGGGGTCCTTTATAGGGCTACGATGGCCTGGTGATATCATCAGAATGGTCCAGGGGTCCTTTATAGGGCTACGATGACCTGGTGATGTCATCAGAATGGCCCAGGGGTCCTTTATAGGGCTACGATGGCCTGGTGATATCATCAGAATGGCCCAGGGGTCCTTTATAGGGCTAAGATGGCCTGGTGATGTCATCAGAATGGTCCAGGGGTCCTTTATAGGGCTACGATGGCCTGGTGATGTCATCAGAATTAACAGATTTTTGATGATGCAAACATTATTTGAATTTTGAAAACTCATGTCCTAAGTGACATCATATTACTTACCATGGCAGTTTAACCCTCCATTTCAGACTCTCACATCTGTCACAACATTGAAAATATGCGAAAATACAAAACAGCAGATTATAATGTGGATTATATGACGCTGGAGAATTACACATATTTTGATCCCAGGATGAGATGATCCCGCAGATCAGAGCCTTTTGTGTAATATCATATACAGGAGGTTTGGGACAACAGACAGGGGTTAGAGTGTTGGTCCAGGAACCAAAGGTTAGCTGTTTCAAATCTCAGCAAAGTTAAAAATCAGTCAACTTAATTGTTCCTGTTAGTGGCTCTGGATAAGAAGTCACAGGACGGCACATACAGTATGTGAATATAACTCAGGATGGCACATACAGCTCCGGAAAAAATTAAGAGACCACTGCACCTTTTCTTTCCTTTCCAAAAAAGTTGAAAAGGAAAGTTTTTAGTGAGGAACCGAAGAAAAATTTGCAGTGGTCTCTTAATTTTAATCTTTCTGTTCCTCATTCAAAATCTTCCTTTTTGACTTTTTTGGAAAGGAAAGAAAAAGGTGCTGTGGTCTCTTAATTTTTTCTGGAGCTGTATGTAAATATAAGTCACAGGATGGCACATATGTAAATATAAGTCACAGGATGGCACATATGTAAATATAAGTCACAGGATGGCACATATGTAAATATAAGTCACAGGATGGCACATATGTAAATATAAGTCACAGGATGGCACATATGTAAATATAAGTCACAGGATGGTACATATGTAAATATAAGTCACAGGATGGCACATATGTAAATATAAGTCACAGGATGGCACATATGTAAATATAAGTCACAGGATGGCACATATGTAAATATAAGTCACAGGATGGCACATATGTAAATATAAGTCACAGGATGGCACATATGTAAATATAAGTCACAGGATGGCACATATGTAAAAATAAGTCACAGGATGGCACATATGTAAATATAAGTCACAGGATGGCACATATGTAAATATAAGTCACAGGATGGCACATATGTAAATATAAGTCACAGGATGGCACATATGTAAATATAAGTCACAGGATGGCACATATGTAAATATAAGTCACAGGATGGCACATATGTAAATTCAGAACGTTATGAACACTGTCTGAAAAAGACGGACTAAACAGTGACCAAAATACATATTCAAACTGAGAGTAAATTTCTTCTTTGTGTGTGTGTTTGTGTGTGTGTGTGTGTGTGTGTGTTTGTGTGTGTGGGTGTGCAGCACTAAACCCAGCTAAAGATCCATGTCTGAAAATCAAGTGTAGCCGTCACAAAGTGTGTGTTGCCGAGGACGACCAGACAGCTACATGTGTAAGCCAGAGGAGAGTCAGGTGGGCCCTACAAACACTTCCTCTGTTCCCTTCTCTCTCTACACACTGCTCAAAAACATTAAGGGAACACGTAATCATCACAGTATAACACCAAGTCAGTTCAACTTCAGGGATGTCAATCTGTCCAGTCAGGAAGCATAAGCGATGGTGAATCTATGTCACCTGTTTTGGTGCAAATGAAAGTGACAACAGGTGCACTGGAGAGACAACAGCAGGACAACCCCCAAAAAGGGAACGGTTTTGCAGGTGGTGGCCAGAGACAATTGCTCTCCTTATCCTTACTGATTGATTCTTCTCTAGTCTTGCGTTTTGCTAGTGTCCATGTCACTACTGGTAGCATGAGGCGGTACCTGCAGCCCATTCAGGTCGCACAGGTAGTCCTGCTCCTCCAGGATGGCACATCCATACGAGCCATCGCAAGAAGGTTTGCTGTGTCTCCCAGTACAGTCTCAAGAGCATGGAGGAGATACCAGGAGACGGGCCGTTACACGAGGAGAGATGGACAGGGCCGTAGAAGGGTAAAGGATGACCAGGAGGAGCGCAGCCAGAGCCCTACAAAATGACCTCCAGTGGGCTACTGGTGTGCATGTTTCTGACCAAACTGTCAGAAACAGACTTCATGAGGGTGGCATGAAGACCCAATGTCCTCTAGTGGGACCTGTGCTCAGAGCCCAACACTGTGCAGTTTGATTGGCATTCGCCAGAAATCACCAGAATTGGCAGGTCCGCCATTGGTGCCCTATTCTGTTCACAGTTGTGAGTAGGCTCACACTGAGCACACGTGACAGATGTGACCGAGTCTGGAGATGCCATGGTGAACGTTATGCTGCCTGCAACATCATCCAGCATGACCGGTTTGGCGGTGGGTCAGTGATGGTCTGGGGAGGCATATCCTTGGAGGATCTCCATGCACTAGCCAACAGTACCCTGACTGCTGTTAGGTACCAGGATGAAATCCTCAGACCCATCGTCAGACCTTACGCTGTGCAGTGGGCCCTGGGTTCCTCTGGTGCAGGACAAGGCCCGGCCAGAGTCTGTAGGCAGTTCCTGGATGATGAAGGTATTGATGCCATTGACTGGCCCTCACGTTCCCCAGACCTGAATCCCATTGAGATCCTCTGGGATATTATGTATTGGTGCATCTGACGCCACCAAGTAGCACCACAGACTGTCCAGGAGCTCACTGATGCCCTGATCCAGGTCAGGGAGGAGATCCCCCAGGACACCATCCCCCGTCTCATCAGGAACATGCCCAGACATTGTCAGGAGTGCATACAGGCACGTGGGGGCCACACACACACACACACACACACACACACACACTACTAAGTCACAATATGAGTTGCTGTAATAAAATTCACGCATGTTGGAACAGCCTGTGATTTCAATTGTTTACTTAGATTTTCGGTGTGAATTTGAATCCAGCCCTCAGTTGGTTGGTGATTTTGGTTTCCATTGACTGTTGTTACATCATTTTGTTCTCAATGAATTACACAATGTCCAGTAAAGATTTTAGTCTTTAGATTTTAATATATTTCCTTCATCGAGACCCGATGTGTGATTTAAATTATCCCTTAATTTCTTTGAGCGGTGAATATATATTCAAAGCAACTAGTTCATATATATATATATATATATATATATATATATATATATATATATATATATATATATATATATATATATGAACTGGATGCTTTGAATTCTGAAGACTGATAAATAATTAATGTGCATATATTTAATTAAGCTAGGCAGGAGGGGTGTGTTATTTGCCCAACATACCACAGCTAAGCACTTCCACACACTATGTCGGGCTTAGCCATATTATATTGGCCATATAACACACCCCCTCGTGTCTTGCTTAAATATAACACACACACACAGAACATACATACAGTAACACACACACACAGAACATACATACAGTAACACACACACACACAGAACATACATACAGTAACACACACACACAGAACATACATACAGTAATACACACACACAGAACATACATACACACATATGTTCTGTGTGTGTATACAGTATTATATTTAATATACCCAGACACAGAACATACATACATACAGTAAAACTCACACGCACACACACATACATTCATACAGTGAAACTCTCTCACACACACACACACACACACAACAAACATACATACATACATACACTGATACACATGTAAAATGCAAAAAGACAGTCCTGGTAAGGTGCAGTCTGGGAATTTTAAAAACATACATATAGTGAAACTAACACACCCACACAACCAACATACATGCATACAGTGATACACACATGTAAAATGCATAATGATAGTCCAGTTAAGGTGCAGTCTGGCTGTGTAATGTGTAATGGTTGTGTAATGTGTTGTTAATATGTGCTTCATCTATGAGTAGAATCACCATCATCCCTCAGTCAGACATGAAATTCCATGTTTGAACAGAAGAGTTTTTGGGGCAACTTCCAGGGACCCTTTGACACCAGGGACCAGAAGTGTTATTGTTGCAGGGTTCAACTAGCCTGAGTTTGTTTTCACCAAGCAGCTCAGGATCGCCAGTTTGCATCCTAGTTAATTGTTTTTCTAGTATTATGTTCTCCAATGAGGCTTAACTGAGAGAGACATTTGTGTATTTATTCAAGACAGTTGTGTATCTATTTAAGATATGTTGTGTATCTATTTAAGATAAGTTGTGTATTGTCAGTCTATTAATGTTGATGTTGTTTTTCTTGGTTTAGTTTTTTTTCCTCATCTACTGTGTTTTGAATGAGTGTACAATATCCATATAAACTGAGTAGTTTATATTCTACTTTGTGTGTGTATGTGTGTGTTCATGTGTGTGTGTGTGTGTGTGCGTGTTCGTCCATGTGTGTAGTATGAAGGAACCAAGTCTGTCTCTAAGTCCACAGTCTCACTGTGAACGCTGCCCAGTGGTCCATCCTTCACCCGTCTGTGGGACTGACCAACGCACCTACCCCACCAAGGTAACACAAAACGACAGACACAGATACCCCACCAAGGTAACACAAAACGACAGACACAGATACCCCACCAAGGTAACACAAAACGACAGACACAGATACCCCACCAAGGTAACACAAAACGACAGACACAGATACCCCACCAAGGTAACACAAAACGACAGACACAGATACCCCACCAAGGTAACACAAAACGACAGACACAGATACCCCACCAAGGTAACACAAAACGACAGACACAGATACTCCACCAAGGTAACACAAAACGACAGACACAGATACTCCACCAAGGTAACACAAAACAACAGACAAAGCTACCCCACCAAGGTAACACAAAACAACAGACACAGATACTCCACCAAGGTAACACAAAACGACAGACACAGATACTCCACCAAGGTAACACAAAACAACAGACACAGATACTCCACCAAGGTAACACAAAACAACAGACACAGCTACTCAAGGTCGACACACACTGACACCTTGCAAACCTATTATCATAATTTCTTTATCTTCAAGTTTGTAGATCAACTTTCTTTCCCCCAGTGTAAACTGGACTACCAGGCATGTGTCTCTGGGAAGCAGATATCAGTGAAGTGTTCTGGGCAGTGTCCCTGCCAATCTGTTCAGCCTGAATACAGCACCGCAGAGAAGACAGGTACACACACACACACACACACACACATTCACACGTACACACACACATGTGCATGTACACCCACACACACATGCTGATGTGCAATCTGACATGGAATCTTGCCATAAAACCTTTGTTTCTCTTTATTCCGTGCATATATCTGTGTGTGTTTGTGTGCATATTATTGTATGGATGAGTGTGTATGTTCCTGTGGGTGTGTGTGTGTGTGGATGTACCTGTGGATGTTTGTGTGTGTGTGGATGTGTGTTAATGTACCTGTGGATGTGTGTGTGTGTGTGTGTGTGTGTAGACTGCAGCGAGTCAGACCTGAAAGAAGTTGTGGGCCGGTTGAGAGACTGGTTCAGAGTTCTACATGAAAATGGAGACAACAAGAAGATAAAGATCCACAAACCTCTGAATAACAGTCAGTACCTCCTCATAACCTTTGAATAACAGTCAGTACCTCCTCCTAACCTCTGAATAACAGTCAGTACCTCCTCATAACCTTTGAATAACAGTAAGTACCTCCTCCTAACCTTTGAATAACAGTCAGTACCTCCTCCTAACCCCTGAATAACAGTCAGTACCTCCTTCTAACCTCTGAATAACAGTAAGTACCTCCTCCTAACCTCTGAATAACAGTCAGTACCTCCTCCTAACCTCTGAATAACAGTCAGTACCTCCTTCTAACCTCTGAATAACAGTCAGTACCTCCTCCTAACCTCTGAATAACAGTCAGTACCTCCTCCTAACCTCTGAATAACAGTCTGTACCTCCTACTAACTTCTGAATTACAGCCAGTACCTCCTCCTAACCTCTGATCCACAGTACCTCCTCCTCCTAACCTCTGAACAACAGTTCCTCCTCCTCCCAACCTCTGAACAACAGTCTGTTCCTTCTCCTTTGTTCTTTACTTCTTTTAATTCCAACACAGGCACTGTGCTGATTAGGCGATTACCTAAACCAAATCTAATTTAATGAGGAAAAGTATAAAAACCACTGCTGTGGTCATCACTATCCTCTTGCAATAGGACCAGATGGATGGCAAAAACAGTGCAAGTATTACCTCAAAGGTAATTTGAAAAAAATAATAAACATATTCGGTATGACAAAAGAGTTGAAAAGAAAAGCTTTAAGTGAGGAAAAGGGTTCAATTCTGGCTTTAATGGCAGAGGGATACAGTGAGCGTCAGGTTGCTTCCATCCTGAAAATGTCAAAGACTGGGGTTCATAAGAACACGGTCAAGTAACAGACATTGGGGACAAGAAAGCTACAGATTGGCAGAGGGCTGGGCTGATGTCTTGCAAATCTAGAAAAAGCCCTTCATCAATTAGAAGCAAGGAAGTGCCAGGCTGAATTTTGCAAAAGACCATAAGGATTGGACCGTAGAGGAATGGAGTGAGGTCATCTTCTCTGACAAGTCACAATTTCAGCTTTGCCCAGCAATGTGACAGACTGGTGGAGAGCATTCCAAGACGCATGAAAGCTGTGATTAGAAATCTGGATTATTCCACCAAATATTGATTTCTGAACTCTTCCTAAGTTAAATCATTAGTATTTTGTTGTTGAAAAATTCATATGAATTTGTTTTCTTTGCATTAATTGAGGTTTGAAAACAATACATATTTTCTTGGTTATTTTGACCAGTTGTTGTTTTCTACAAATAAATACTGTAAACAAAAATATTTTTATTTGGAATTTAGGGGTAATGTTGTCAGTAGTTTAAAGAATAAAACAAAAATGTTCATTTTACTCAAACACATACCTTTGAATAGATCATTTTGCAGTGGTCTCTTAATTTTTTCCAGAGCTGTATATAGCATAAGTACGGAAGCAAAATTCAATTACTGTAAGAAACTATAATGGCAGCTAGAGACCAGGACGACAAACTGCCAATTCCTCCCTTGTCCACTACAGCATACACTACGATAACTGCAAAGAATCAAAAGAAGTCTTAGACTAGCTCTCTATAGCTAGCAACCAGGAACCCTTAGCTAACGTTATCCAGGCTAACAATAACATTGAACTCTTGAGTTTGGAACAGGTCATTCTATTGTTCATATTAATGACAGAGAGCTTTATTCACTATCGGGCGTTGGTGCCAAACCGCTTTCTCACAGGTGAGTATTTGCAAAATGCTGTAATGCTTGTTTTTTTATGAAAAAATCCCACCTAGTGCAGCTTTATCTACAGTGGCAATGGGCAAAGTTTATAAATATCTTTATAATAAATTAAATGTTATGTTTGGCATGTCTTTTTCTTCTGTACTGAAATCGTACCGAACCTTCCCTTAAATCTTTCAGTATGTACCGAACCATGACTTTAGCGTACCGTTACACCCCTACTAGCTAGCAAGGTCTGTTTTGGCTGGATTCCATATTCTCTTGTCAGATTGGCTATTTTCAGATGAGAAGGGTCATAACTCCAGCAGGAAGCATTTGTTCAAAGATGACCAAGGATCTTTTTTTGATATGTGTCTGAATTGCACTCTTGTCCATTTAGTTATTTTCTATAATATTTCCTTGAACTAGTTATGTCATTCACCAATGTTTTGGGACATGCAGTGGGCTGCAATGGTCCTTTTCCATTTTCTCCAAAGAGAGAACCCCTTCATAAATGTCTGACTCTCTTTTGACCTCTGACCTTTTCCCTGTGCACTCTTGGCTGCAGAGTTTAGCCAGTGGGAGGGGCCAATCTGTAAGGACCCTATTGGTTGGATGTTCTCACGCCTCGACACAAACTCGGACCTCCTGCTGGACCAATCAGAGCTGAGCAGACTGGGACTAGACAGGAAGGAGGGCTGCTCCGACACCCTCTTCACTTCCTGTGACACACATTCTGGTACACACTCCAACACACTTCTCCTGTCCAGTGCAGAATGGTGTACTTGCTTCCAGAAGTACACAGGTGAGGAGGACTAAAACCTATCCCTGACCTTTAACCCTGACCTCTAACCATGTGGTCTTCTCTCAGACACCCCATGTTGGGCTGAAACTTAACCCTGAGCTTTAACCCCTGACCTCTAAACATGTTATATCTGCTCTCAGACACCCCTTGTCGGTCAGAACTCACCAGCATCAACAAGAAACAGGCTGGCAAGAAACTACTGGGTGAGTACACAGACACACACTGACATCCCACTCATTCAGTGACACATACACACTCACACACACTAACCTCTGACCCCTAGGCCAGTACCTGCCTGTGTGTGATGTTGAAGGTTATTACCAGTCACACCAGTGTCACAGCAGCAGTGGACAGTGTTGGTGTGTGGATCGCTACGGTAACGAGGTGGCAGGCTCACGGACCCATGGTGTAGCAGACTGTGGTAGGACCCTAGCTAACACCAACTAACTGATTGGTTTGAACTTTTCAGTTAGTTGATTAATTAATTGTAGGTATTATTTCAGTTGTTGCCCGGCTGCTTTATTGGATGGCTGGCTGACAAAATGATTGAATGAGTTTTTCCCTCATCCTTTGTTCTGCAGGCGTAGTGTTGGAATCATCTGGAGATCAGAGCAGCGGAGACTCTCATTTTTCTGACGACGATGATGAAGATTTTTCTTTTGTCCTAAATGATCAGCCCCAAGTAGACGATGAAGATGATGAAGATGACTATGAGGGAGAGGAGGGCTACCTGTCATAGCTGTCAGAAGGTGCTAGAAGACGGCCCTGACAGTTGCTTGGAGAAAAAAACATTGACTGAAGATATCTCAAATGGCATCCTATTTCCTATTTCATGGTTCCTATTGGCCTGTTTCCCATTTCCTGTTGCAACAAAGTTTGGCCAATAGGCTATCACCTGTGGATCTCTCAGTAAACCATCAATACCAGTGAAATTCAAATATGCAGCTGATCCCACCACAGGGACCAGTCCTTAACTGTTCCCTAAGGCACATGTTTTTTAGTAGTTGTTGCAACCAAACATTTTATAGATATTTACTCTGGTTGATGTTATCGCAGCAACTTAGACTTCAGTGGGTGGATTTATTAGTTTGACAGGCATTCCATTACAGAGGATTGGTATTTCCTCGATTGCAATTTACCTGAGGTGTTGTATTAGGAAAGTAATGTTGATGGTGTAGCAGCCTCCAGTGTTATTATTTATTTTGTTTCCAATTAATGTCGAATTTAATATATTTGACAAGAGTATCTATACTTGCTGTCTGAGACCATTACCACTTGACATGGTAATAAGGACATTTTAACTAATCTGTTGGGTTACTCATGAAATCAATCCTAGTTTATCCTACAGGTGTATGTATTCTCCAGTTAGAAATGTTGAAATAAAATCCACTCATAACTTGTAAGAACGTTCTAGTCTGAAGTAGTGTCCAACACTGGGAATAGGGCTCTGGTCTAAAAAAAACTTATAACTTATAAGGAATAAGGCTCTGGTTAAAGTAGTGTACTATATAGGGAATAGGGTGTCATCTCTCCATAGGACTCTGGTTAAAGTAGTGTACTATATAGGGAATAGGGTGTCATCTCTCCATAGGACTCTGGTTAAAGTAGTGTACTACATAGGGAATAGGGTGTCATCTCTCCATAGGGCTCTGGTTAAAGTAGTGTTTGTTCAGGAGTGCAGATCCCTCTGCATTAACAAACAGGTGACATGAGCATCCTTATTATCATCAATGTTCGACCTGAATAAAAGAGGCCCTAATATGCTCCCCTGTGGAACACCATGACAGATGGGTCAAACCATTAACCTGAATAAAAGAGGCCCTAATATGCTCCCCTGTGGAACACCATGACAGATGGGTCAAACCATTAACCTGAATAAAAGAGGCCCTAATATGCTCCCCTGTGGAACACCATGACAGATGGGTCAAACCATTAACCTGAATAAAAGAGGCCCTAATATGCTCCCCTGTGGAACACCATGACAGATGGGTCAAACCATTAACCTGAATAAAAGAGGCCCTAATATGCTCCCCTGTGGAACACCATGACAGATGGGTCAAACCATTAACCTGAATAAAAGAGGCCCTAATATGCTCCCCTGTGGAACACCATGACAGATGGGTCAAACCATTAACCTGAATAAAAGAGGCCCTAATATGCTCCCCTGTGGAACACCATGACAGATGGGTCAAACCATTAACCTGAATAAAAGAGGCCCTAATATGCTCCCCTGTGGAACACCATGACAGATGGGTCAAACCATTAACCTGAATAAAAGAGGCCCTAATATGCTCCCCTGTGGAACACCATGACAGATGGGTCAAACCATTAACCTGAATAAAAGAGGCCCTAATATGCTCCCCTGTGGAACACCATGACAGATGGGTCAAACCATTTTCCTCCACAGCAAGTAGGTTTTAACCCAGTCATGAGTGGTACTGCCCAACCTCATTAAATAACTTTTAAGTATAATCGTCTGATGTGGTCAATTGTTATCAACATTCATAGTGAAGTATCCCTAGAATATTCCTATTTAAAACATGAAATATATTGTGATTAAACATGAGTTATGTAGTAATAGTTAATCAATATTTGTTTTAATTAAAATGTAGCCTACACATTTTTTATTTGGAATGGCCTATATTAGCCTCTGTTATTTTTCAATTGAAGGGGAAATGTGTTAATGAACGGTAAGTTACCGTAATTTCATTTTTATACACCGTGGCTTTTGAAAACATTTTCAATTACAGCGGTTAATACATGGGTGTGATTAATACATGGGGGTAGTTAACAAATGCGTGCGGTTAATACACGCGTGTGGTTAATACACATGTTAACATTAAAGCCGTTTCCAACAGTGAACGTCCACAGATGATGTAGGAAATACCATACAATTGGTGTTACAAGGTTTTCAAAAACATCTTTCATTCTTCAACAAATAAATTTTGGTAGCGCCCTATGACAGATTTACAATGTATGTACGAGTCACAATTCTCTGGGCACATGCTGTTTATTTATGGGTGTGGTTGAAAGTCATACGTGTTGAAAGTCATACGTGTACACACAAAGCTATTAAATGAATGGTGTGGTGTGTACTTGGTGTGGGTCATAAACAGGGAATTACGCTACACCTATATTCATATTTTAATAAGCATTTTTGAATGCTTGTCTGTGGTTTCCAATGCTTCTGATAGGGCTGTATTTATTCCACTCATAACTTGTAAGAACGTTCTAGTCTGAAGTAGTGTCCAACACTAGGAATAGGGCTCTGGACTATTGAACTATATAAGGAATAAGGCTCTGGTTAAAGTAGTGTACTATATAGGGAATAGGGTGTCATCTCTCCATAGGACTCTGGTTAAAGTAGTGTACTATATAGGGAATAGGGTGTCATCTCTCCATAGGACTCTGGTTAAAGTAGTGTACTATATAGGGAATAGGGTGTCATCTCTCCATAGGGCTCTGGTTAAAGTAGTGTACTATATAGGGAATAGGGTGTCATCTCTCCATAGGACTCTGGTTAAAGTAGTGTACTATATAGGGAATAGGGTGTCATCTCTCCATAGGACTCTGGTTAAAGTAGTGTACTATATAGGGAATAGGGTGTCCTCTCTCCATAGGGTCTTGGTTAAAGTAGCTTACTACATGGGGAATAGAATGCCATTTAAGACTTATTTACTAGAATAACTTCAACAACATCACATAACACGAACAACATCACACACAACAACTAAACCAATAACATCAACAACATGTTGAATAAGATCAGTTTTATTGAATGATATTTTGTTGTTTGTGTGGTTGTTGTTTATAGAAAGTGATCCATTGTGTAGGATGATGTGATATTTCTGCACCTGTGTGTTATAATTTCACTTCCCATCCTAATATTGAATTGGCTTACATGGCTAATTAACAAGACCTTCAAAAGTGTAAACTAGTACAACCAGCCAGGTTAAATAAAAAACATCTTGTTTTTTTAAAAGTATTTTATTGTATTTGACTGATTTACTGTATAAATACCAGCAGTGACCAGAATGTAACCCTGTCTGATACAATACCAGCAGACCAGAACTTGATTAGATTGAACTTTGTCACTGAACCGTACAAGTACAGTAAATGAAATGCAGATTGCATCTAACCAGAAGTGCAAATAGAGGAGTGCAGAAAAAAGGCGTTGCCGCAACTTGTTGACTAGGGCTGAGGTGTTGAGGGAACAGGAGAGGTCCTCGGAGATGTGGACACCCATTTGAAGCTGGACACACTCCACCTCAGTGCCATTGATGGGAACTGGGGTGTGACTGCAGCCTTTAGACAATGAGCTCCTTGGTTTTCTTTGCGTTGAGGGCCAGGTTGTCAGCACACCATGCCGCCAGGCGCTTGACCTCCTCCCTGTAGGCTGACTCATCATTGTCACTGATCAGGCCTACTACCATGGTGTCATCTGTAAACTTGATGATGTTGGAGCTGTCTACAGGACCGCAGTCGTGGGTGAAGAGGGAGTAACCCTGTCTGATACTATACCAGCAGACCAGAATGTAACCCTGTCTGATACTATATACCAACAGACCAGAATATAACCCTGTCTGATACTATATACCAGCAGACCAGAATATAACCCTGTCTGATACTATATACACCAACAGACCAGAATATAACCCTGTCTGATAATATACCAGCAGACCAGAATATAACACTGTTTAATAATATACCAGCAGACCAGAATATAACCCTGTCTGATAATATACCAGCAGACCAGAATATAACCCTCTCTGATACTATATACCAACAGACCAGAATATAACCCTGTCTGATAATATACCAGCAGACCAGAATATAACACTGTTTAATAATATACCAGCAGACCAGAATATAACCCTGTCTGATACTATATACCAACAGACCAGAATATAACCCTGTCTGATAATATACCAGCAGACCAGAATATAACACTGTTTAATAATATACCAGCAGACCAGAATATAACCCTGTCTGATAATATACCAGCAGACCAGATTGTAACCTAGTCTGATAATATACCAGCAGACCAGATTGCAACCCTGTCTGATACAATACCAGCAGACCAGATTGTAACCCTGTCTGATAATATACCAGCAGACCAGAATATATCAGTGTAAACTGATATTAGACAGAGTCCTAATCACTTTTATATCAGGAAATTAAACATAATACTGTAGTCGAAGACGCCCTTCGAAGCTAAATGCAGACGTTTATGGCTGCAAGCCATTAAACAGACAGATTGAAATCATCCGGAATGCTCATTACATATCATGCAAGGTTTTGTCCCCTGTTTATCACACAGGCAAAATCAATGATGTAGTTCTAATAATAACGATACATGTGTAACAGTAGGACCCACAAAGCTGGCATTCTCAGTAGGCTGTTCCATAATGGTGAACTCCATTGACCAACGTTAGCAACATTCGCTAGCGTGTAAGCAGAATTAGCATGCAAACAAACCAAATTGCTCATACTTAGATAGTGTAGCTTACATCACTCAGTATGTAAGCATTTAAATGAACGGGATATACGGTAATATTACTATCTGTGATGACATTTACTTTACAAAATAATTGGAGAAGGCGTCCGCATTATCCAGATTCCTATGTTGTAAAGAGATCTGACAAAGTTAACCATAGATATAAAGCATATGGAACATATTTCTGACAACTCAATGGCTTCGTCATTTCACATGGAACCAGTTCGGGAAAAGTTAGGCCACTTAACACAAGTCATGGTGGTATTTTGTGCAGCAGTAATTTGGTCCAGAAAAGGATGAAAGACAAAGGAGGCGAACCATTAGTTCACGCATCAGTAATAGTGTAGAAATGTATGATAGCTACAGCATAGTATAAATTAATGTTGCACAGACCGTATGTGAAATAACGCGTTTTTTTTTTTTTTCTAAAAAAAATAATTACTGTATGTTGGGTAGCCTTTGTCCGCATACGATGGTCCGGAGCACTCGTTAATTAACGAGCGACGTTACGTGCCACTTAAGTAATCATGCTTCCGGGAAACGTACTAATAAAATAAGAGGCACTTACGTGTATCTTCCGATCATCCTGTGCTTTGGGAAACCGGGCCCTGATAAAAGAAAAACGTTCAAGAGACATTCAAGAGTGCAACTGTCAATCAAAATGAAAGCCACCCATTTCCTGAAGTAACATAACAACCTACTGAAATCCTGATTGTGCAGGATTTCTTTTTCCAAGGACAGAAGGTTGAAATTAAAAGGAATTGAAATGGTGATAAGATAAGAATGTTATTATATAATAATACCCCAGTAATGTTCTAAGGAAGTGGGTCTTAAACATGTTTGATCCATGCTGTAAATCAGAAGGGCTAATTGGCGCAGGCCACACTTTCTGGAACAGTACGTGCAAAAACATGTAAACATTTGTTTCCATATCTGACACATAAATTAATATAGATCTGTATATTCGTCTTGTAATAAAACATGGTAAACAACGTCAATACACTGTAAAGACACAACACATCCAAACACGTTCAAATCAGCTACACAGTGGAGTTATAATGGGCACATGTTTATACCTCTTCACCTGTTTGTTTCAGAGTAATGCAATTCACTCAGTAAATGAATTCCTTTAACCTCTATAGAACCTGTAATTGTTCAGTTTGGCCCAATGATGGCGCTGTTGGACAAGAAAAATACAATCATTCAAGCTCTTTGGTTCATAGACACTCTCATACTAACCTTAAATGCCTATCATGTTTGTGTGCAAGAAAATAGCTCATGCTTTATTAGAATACAGAGAAGAAAAGGTAATGGAACACAATATACAAGAAAAAATGCAATGAATAGACTTTTAATGCTACACAGCTTTATAAACCTAAACAGACAGAGAGCCTCTGCTCAACAAACACTAAACTTCAGAACGTAGTGTTTGTTGGGGCTGCTGCAGTTTTTTTCTTAGATATTCTGTGAGGTGCCTTCAGTTTACAAGGTCTATCAACGTCAGGAAAGTATGTTCATATATATTCACATATTAATATCATGATTGCAATGATGCATATCCCTTCAACAAACCCACCTGCGTCTTTTCTGACAGCAGAATCATCCAGTTAATCGCTTAGCATGCCACACCGTGTGAGTGACATGATAATGGCTGGTTTTCAGTAACTTTATCCGACCACGGATAATGACATTAAAATAATTGGATCACATCCGTATAGAGCAGATTGCTCATATCCGTAGTACTCGGCACCACAACCCCACCTTCCAGGGCTTACTGAATCCCACATGCTGATGTTGAGAAGTTCTTCAACACAGAGCAGGGTGACAAGAGTTAAAAGATCCAAATCCGGATGATTTTGTCTGACAATCGTTAAACCAGACCCAAGCACACACCAGACCCAGGAGAGCTAAAGGACTCCCTGATTAGAGGTGTGGAATGAAAAACTGAATCTCCCTGTAGGACCCTGTTCATATTCAGCAAAGAGAAATCATACAGAAGAAAGTAAAAATGAATCAAGATAATAAAAGTCAGAATGAAATGTGTGATTATCAAATCACCAAATCCCCTTTCTAATCTGTATTGTTTTCTATGACAAGCTTGACGCAATAACATCCACAGTTACAACCACCAGGTGACACTAAACAACAATGACATCCACAGTTACAACCACCAGCTGACACTAAACAACAATGACAGTTACAACCACCAGGTGACACTAAACAACAATAACATCCACAGTTACAACCACCAGGTGACACTAAACAACAATGACATCCACAGTTACAACCACCAGCTGACACTAAACAACAATAACATCCACAGTTACAACCACCAGGTGACACTAAACAACAATAACATCCACAGTTACAACCACCAGCTGACACTAAACAACAATGACATCCACAGTTACAACCACCAGGTGACACTAAACAACAATGACATCCACAGTTACAACCACCAGGTGACACTAAACAACAATGACATCCACAGTTACAACCACCAGGTGACACTAAACAACAATAACATCCACAGTTACAACCACCAGGTGACACTAAACAACCACGACATCCACAGTTACAACCACCAGGTGACATTAAACAACAACGACGTCCACAGTTACAACCACCAGGTGACATTAAACAACAATGACATCCACAGTTACAACCACCAGGTGATACTAAACAACAATGACATCCACAGTTACAACCACCAGGTGACACTAAACAACAACGACATCCACAGTTACAACCACCAGGTGACACTAAACAACAACGACATCCACAGTTACAACCACCAGGTGACACTAAACAACAATGACATCCACAGTTACAACCACCAGGTGACATTAAACAACAACGACGTCCACAGTTACAACCACCAGGTGATACTAAACAACAATGACATCCACAGTTACAACCACCAGGTGACACTAAACAACAACGACATCCACAGTTACAACCACCAGGTGACACTAAACAACAACGACATCCACAGTTACAACCACCAGGTGATACTAAACAACAATGACATCCACAGTTACAACCACCAGGTGACATTAAACAACAACGACGTCCACAGTTACAACCACCAGGTGACACTAAACAACAATGACATCCACAGTTACAACCACCAGGTGACACTAAACAACAATGACATCCACAGTTACAACCACCAGGTGACACTAAACAACAATGACATCCACAGTTACAACCACCAGGTGACACTAAACAACGACATCCACAGTTACAACCACCAGGTGACACTAAACAACGACATCCACAGTTACAACCACCAGGTGACACTAAACAACAATGACATCCACAGTTACAACCACCCGGTGACACTAAACAACAACTTAACAGGAAATATAAAATCAAACTGAAAACAAATGTAGTATCAGAAAGTAAATATGCATTTATATACTGCGTAACACTACAGATCCTGTGCTCTTCAGATCCCTCCAGTGGTCCTCTGTTCTGTCCTTTGGGTTCTCTGTTTGGTCCTTTAGGGTTTCTTTCTGTGCTGCTTCAGTTACTCTCTTGCTTTGGCCATATTGTGTTCTATTCTGTGGTTTCAAAATGGATTCTGAACAGAAACACATTCAGTTTCATTTTGAGTCATGCTTCAGTTAGCAGGAGCCAGGATTTCTCTGCACTGACACTGTTACAGAAACAGACTGAAACCAACCCTGCCCTAAACATTTACCTTAAACTCACTGAATCCTAAACTGGAACTCATAAACATAAACCCCCAAAAAATCTACCTCAGCCTCGCTTATAAACCCTAAAACAAAATCTACCTCAGCCTCTCTTACAAACCCTAAAACAAGATCTACCTCAGCCTCTCTTACAAACCCTAAAACAAGATCTACCTCAGCCTCTCTTACAAACCTTAAAACAGAACCTACCTCAGCCTCCATTACAAACCCTAAAACAAAATCTACCTCAGCCTCTCTTACAAACCCTAAAACAAGATCTACCTCAGCCTCTTTTATAAACATTAAAACAAAATTTACCTCAGCCTCTCTTATAAACAGTAAGATAAAAACACTTCAAGACATGTTAGCCTCCATGACATTAATACAATGGGCTTAGCTAAAATGGGCTTAGCTTTCTTGTGATAAAAATGTCTCTGAACTAGAGCATAATTTGCCTCATTCAGCATTACATCTCCATTACAGAAAGTATATATGGCAGTTGATGGTGGCCTGTGGAATAATGTTTAACTCCTCCTCAACAGCTGGGGGAACAGGAACCCACTGAAAGGCTCAATGGGAGACGTATGTCGGTTGACTAGGCCAGAGGTGTCAAACCGGCGAGAAGAAAACCTGCAGACACTCTGCCCTCCATGGAACTGGTTTGACACCTCTGGTCTAGGCCATGGAAGAACTTTTCAAAATGCAGGAATTGTGTTGAAACATGACAAGGATCCATTTCACTGGGTCTCTGTTTTGAGACAACTGTGGCGTGATGTGTGACAAAACTGTCATGGCCTTTTATTGTCCCCAGCACAAAGTGTATCTGAGTAATTATGCTTTTTAATCAACTGATTGACAAACCTGTCAGGTGGATGGATTATCTTGACAACAGACAAATGCTCACTCACAAGGATGTAACAAACGTGTGCACATTTTGAGAGAAATACACTTTGTGCGTATAGATAATGTTTAATATTTCGTTTAGATTCATTAAACATTGAACCAACACTTATGATCATGAATTTTTTGTACATGAATTACGTTGTGCTTCTTTAGAATCAGTGAGATGATTCAGCTCTCACTCAACAGCAGTTCAATTCTAATTTGATTACATATTAACTAGTCTGGTGATCTGCTTTCATATGTGAGTCAGATTGGTATGAAATAATACACCATCACGCTACAATCTAAAGGAACTTTGCACCTGAAAACTTTCCAATAATTTCCCAAGAACAACTGAGCTCAACAACGACGAACAAACACTGTACAGCCTTCTGGTAAGTGACTGCATTTATTTATGTTTGAAATGCCTGTGTGTAATTTCTGAAACTTCTCTGTGTAGGATTTTTATGTTGTACATTTGTGTGTGTATGTTGTGTGTGCTGTATGTGTTTGGTGTGTGGGTGAGGGGGTACATTTATTTTATTTACTAATTAAAGTTAGAGAAATAATTATGGGTAAGGTTAGGTTAAAGTTAACAGGTAGGGGTTTCTTTTTTTTATGGTAATCAATTGCTGGTCAAATATAGTGACATATAGTGACTACTAAGCTGTTTGACATTAATATATAACCAGCCAGATTAAATCAGGATTTATTAATAATGATTGTTAATAATTATATACAGGGGTTAAATTGGTATTTGGGAAGTGGGGGAGCCCTACTTCATACTTTCCAGTTGTATCTAAAACGTTAAACTGCTGGCCAGTGGAAGTATGGGAGATCCTGCTCGATTCAGCCAAATGTAACCTTACTCTATCAGCCTGTATTTATGGTTATTCATTAACTAGTTTTCTCTCTCATTCTTTCTCTCACTCTATCTCTTGCTCTCTGGCAATCTCTCTATATATTTTTTATCTTAATCTATTGTAGTCGAGAACTATAAAGAAAGTCTACTTAAACGGTTAACCACTGAGTGCCCGTAGTTTGCTACTGGCTGATGTTGACAGATGAAGATGGTTGACAGATGAAGATGGTTGACAGATGAAGAGGGAGGGCAGATGAAGATGGTTGACAGATGAAGAGGGAGGGCAGATGAAGATGGTTGACAGATGAAGATGGTTGACAGATGAAGAGGGAGGGTTGATGAAGAGGGAGGGTTGATGAAGATGGTTGACAGATGAAGATGGTTGACAGATGAAGATGGTTGACAGATGAAGATGGTTGACAGATGAAGAGGGAGGGTTGATGAAGAGGGAGGGTTGATGAAGATGGTTGACAGATGAAGATGGTTGACAGATGAAGATGGTTGACAGATGAAGATGGTTGACAGATGTTAAATGTTTTAATATCATTGCCCTCAGTTGGAAAATTGTTCAGGTTCACTTCTTTTACCAATCTCTTTTCATGTTGTCTTTTAAAAATATAGAAAGAACAGATCATTTCCCCCAAAATGAGTCACTCTGGGGAGAGAAAGGGGACCAGTGCCTCTACGATCAATATCTCTGGAGAGAACAACCCACACTTTGAAGCTGTGGGGTGAGATACATTATTCATAATGGTCCTTTTGTGTTGTATTATATTCTAGAGTTGGAAATATTTACATGTTGAAATCCACAACTCACAGGCATAACTGTGAACAAAATATTTGTGTCTTATTTCATGTATTTAATGAAAGTCATGTACAATATAGTTCCTAACTCTACAACTTGGAGCTAACAGTTGCATCATGACTGTGACTCCCCAATACCCAGCAGTCATCAGGAGAGACCAGACTCCCCTTTACCTAGCTGTCACCAGGAGAGACCAGACTCCCCTGTACCCAGCTGTCATCAGGACAGATCAGACTCCCCTGTACCCAGCAGTCATCAGGAGAGACCAGACTCCCCTGTACCCAGCAGTCATCAGGAGAGACCAGACTCCCCTGTACCCAGCTGTCTGTCTATGAAGAGTGATTGGTCTATGAACCCCCCCATAGAATTCAGAGATGAAGAACTCTGTAATAAACCAAGGTAAGAACTGAAGGATCAGTGTCTCCTGTTGGTATTGAACTGAAGGATCAGTGTCTCCTGTTGGTATTGAACTGAAGGATCAGTGTCCCCTGTTGGTATTGAACTGAAGGATCAGTGTCCCCTGTTGGTATTGAACTGAAGGATCAGTGTCCCCTGTTGATATTGAACTGAAGGATCAGTGTCCCCTGTTGGTATTGAACTGAAGGATCAGTGTCTCCTGTTGGTATTGAACTGAAGGATCAGTGTCTCCTGTTGGTATTGAACTGAAGGATCAGTGTCTCCTGTTGGTATTGAACTGAAGGATCAGTGTCTCCTGTTGGTATTGAACTGAAGGATCAGTGTCCCCTGTTGGTATTGAACTGAAGGATCAGTGTCCCCTGTTGGTATTGAACTGAAGGATCAGTGTCTCCTGTTGGTATTGAACTGAAGGATCAGTGTCCCCTGTTGGTATTGAACGGAAGGATCAGTGTCCCCAGTTGGTATTGAACGGAAGGATCAGTGTCTCCTGTTGGTATTGAACTGAAGGATCAGTGTCTCCTGTTGGTATAGACGTGTTTTCAAACTATAAAAATGAAGTCCCCAGATATAACTTCATATAACTTCTTGTTACATGACTATGGTTTGGTCAGAGTTCATCAGGAGAGACCAGACACCCCTGTACCCAGCAGTCATCAGGAGAGACCAGACTCCCCTGTACCCAGCTGTCAGTCTATGAAGAGTGATTGCTCTATGAACCCCCCTATAGAACTCAGAGATGAAGAACTCTGTAATAAACCAAGGTAAGAACTGAAGGATCAGTGTCTCCTGTTGGTATTGAACTGAAGGATCAGTGTCTCCTGTTGGTATTGAACTAAAGGATCAGTGTCCCCTGTTGGTATTGAACTGAAGGATCAGTGTCTCCTGTTGGTATTGAACTAAAGGATCAGTGTCTCCTGTTGGTATTGAACTGAAGGATCAGTGTCTCCTGTTGGTATTGAACTGAAGGATCAGTGTCTCCTGTTGGTATTGAACTGAAGGATCAGTGTCCCCTGTTGGTATTGAACTAAAGGATCAGTGTCCCCTGTTGGTATTGAACTGAAGGATCAGTGTCTCCTGTTGGTATTGAACTAAAGGATCAGTGTCTCCTGTTGGTATTGAACTGAAGGATCAGTGTCTCCTGTTGGTATTGAACTGAAGGATCAGTGTCTCCTGTTGGTATTGATGGCCGTACACAAACTGAAGTGGAACAGGCAGACATTTCAATAGCAGACAATAGTAATCCAGTTAGATGGTCTTTCTTTATATCAGTTTTCTTTTTTTTCAATCAACTCAATTCCAAACTCTTCTTGTGTGGCATAGTGAACAGGTCTTTATAAAAAATGCGTGGAGGTACAGGGAGGTACATGGAGGTACATGGAGGTACAGGGAGGTACGTGGAGGTACAGGGAGGTACATGGAGGTACAGGGAGGTACAGGGAGGTATGTGGAGGTACAGGGAGGTACATGGAGGTACAGGGAGGTACAGGGAGGTACAGGGAGGTACGTGGAGGTACAGGGAGGTACGTGGAGGTACAGGGAGGAACATGGAGGTACATGGAGGTACAGGGAGGTACGTGGAGGTACAGGGAGGTACATGGAGGTACAGGGAGGTATGTGGAGGTACAGGGAGGTACAGGGAGGTACAGGGAGGTACATGGAGGTACAGGGAGGTACAGGGAGGTACGTGGAGGTACAGGGAGGTACATGGAGGTACAGGGAGGTACAGGGAGGTACGTGGAGGTACGTGGAGGTACAGGGAGGTACATGGAGGTACAGGGAGGTACATGGAGGAGCTTGGTTGTCACAAATAGTATATTTAAGCTTTGTGTGTGTGTGTGTGAGTGTGTGTGAGTGTGTGTGTGGGTGTGTGAGTGTGTGGGTGTGTGAGTGTGTGGGTGTGTGAGTGTGTGTGTGTGTGTGTGTGTGTGTGTGTGAGTGTGTGGATGTGTGAGTGTGTGGGTGTGTGAGTGTGTGTGTGTGTGAGAGAGGGAGAAATAGAGAGAGAGTTGTATAGAGAAAGATATGTCTTAGAAGAAATTTACTAATGTGGTAACCTGAATATCTGCTCCTCTGTTTTTCCTAAAGTATGGACCAAGTAGGAAAGTGCAAAATGGACTCAGGACAGCAAAGATGTGAGTTTACATATTTTTACTCAAGCACATATATGTTATTAATATGTTGTTACTAGAGTGAACATGTGTGTAGATAAGTGTGTGTAAGCTTATAGACAGTTTGAGTGTGTTTACACAACCATTTAAAAAACAGTCACAGTAAAATAAGGGCAGTTCCTGATCCACCCAGTCAAAACCTTTATCTCCAGGCACCTCAATGGTGGAACCAGCTTGGAGGCCAGAACAGCCAAGTCACAATCAATCTTCAAAAAAAAATACTTAATATTCTTTCTGTTGTCTTTTAAAACATTGTTTTATTTGTATGGTCTTCTTTCCAGCACTGACATTAGGCTACAACTAATTCATTGATAAGAATCCATTCACTACTGAACTGTGTGGTTGTTTCCCAGAGCTTCTTAAAAAGATTCTCTTTACTGTAAGTCACTCTGAAAAAGAGCATCTGCTAAATGACTACAATGTAAATGTAATCCAATACAAAACTTACAAAGCTCAGATGAAGGAGTTAAAATAGACAAATAAACATTATTCATTGTTAAATAGTTTTGAATACAAGTGAATGAGTAAGTGTGTCCAACCCTTTCACTGGTTCTGTCAGGACTCCAGCTGTGTTGTGTTCCTATTCTTCTTCCTCTCCATCCAAACTCTCTCCATTTATTTAATTTAGAGGCAGTGGTCTACCTCAGAGAGACTCACTCATAGAGATAGAATATTGGCATTTTGTGCAGTTAAATTCAAAATCATTATGTTCCTACAGATCAAAACCTTCTAAGAGTCCAACAAGAAATGAAGACTAAATTAAAAAAGAAGTGTCAACCAATATGTGAGGGAATTGGACATCACGGAAAGCAATCTCTCTTAGAGGACATTTACACAGACCTCTACATCACAGAAGGTGGAAGTGGAGGAGTCAATAAAGAACATGAGGTGAGACAGATTGAAATGGCATCCAAGAGACAAACCACACAAATGACACCAATCACATGCAACGACATCTTCAAGCCAAAAGAACAACATCATGAATGGGATTTGAACTGTGGTCTCCCGCTCAGGAAACCAGCATCTAGGTCATTGTGCCATGACAACATAATCTCTATGGTCCATGATCAAAGGGAATCTATAGAAGGCAAGGATGCCTCAATACAGGAGTTTTCCCCTCTGGTACATTTGCCAGACAAAAATAACAAAACCAAAGGTTTAAGAAACCTGACAAAAGGAATCGCTGGAATTGGAAAAACAGTCTTTGTGCAGAAGGTCATCCTTGACTGGGCAGGGGGAAAAGCAAATCAGGATATTTGTTTCATGTTTTCTCTTCCTTTCCGTGATCTGAACTTGAAAAAGGAACAATATAGTCTGATGACACTTCTTTACCACTACTTCCCAGAGATTAAAGAGATTGACAGCATTGAAGATGGTGAAACCAAAACTCTTTTCATTTTTGATGGTCTGGATGAGTGTCGACTTCCTCTAGACTTCAAAAACAATAAGAAGTGTTACGATGTCACAGAATCAACCTCAGTAGATGTGTTGCTGACAAACCTCATTGAGGGGAATCTGCTTCCCTCTGCTCACATCTGGATAACCACACGACCTGCAGCAGCCAATCAGATTCCTTCTGAGTGTGTTGACCGGGTGACAGAGATTCAAGGGTTCAATGACCCACAGAAGGAGGAGTTCTTCAGGAAGAAAATCACAGACCAGAATCTGGCCACAGAAATCATCAAACACATAAAAGCATCCAGAAGCCTCCACATCATGTGTCACATACCAGTCTTCTGTTGGATATCAGCCTCTGTCTTTGAGACGATGCTGAAAGAAACAGAGAAAAATGAAAACCCTAAAACTCTAACCCAGATGTATTCACACTTCTTGCTCATCCAAACTAGTGTGAAAAACAAGAAGTACAACAAAGACACAAAGACAAACACAAAGGAACTGACTCAGTCAGACAAAGAGATGATCCAGAAACTGGCAAAGCTGGCTTTCCAACAGCTGCAGAAGGGCAACCTGATCTTCTATGAGGAGGATCTGAGAGAGTGTTGCATTGATGTGACAGAGGCATCAGAGTACTCATCACTGTGTACAGAGATCTTCAAAGATGAATCTGGGCTGAACCAAGAGAAGGTCTTCAGCTTTGTTCATCTGAGCATTCAGGAGTTTCTAGCTGCAGTACATGCTCTGGAATCATGTCTGGGCAGGGAAGAAAATGTTTTCCCACCCACTAGTGATGATGATGATGAATTGTCCCTATTCCAATACTTCAGGAATTCAGACAAATTATTTAATTTAAACAGAAGTGCAGTGAATCAGGCACTGAAGTGTCAAAATGGACAACTGGACCTGTTCCTCCGCTTCCTTATGGGTCTGTCTCTGGAGTCCAATCAGAAACTGTTAAACGGACTACTGACACAGAAAGGAAGTTCAACACTGAGCAATGAGGAAACAGTTAAAAGAACAGTTGAGTACATTTCAGACAAGATCAAAAAGGAATCCTCTCCAGAAAGGATCATCAACTTGTTCTACTGTCTGAATGAACTTGGTGCCAACTCTCTGGTTGAAGACATGAAGACATCCCTGCAATCAGGAACTCATTCAGAAACAAACCTAGAACCTCACCAATGTTCAGCACTGGCCTATCTGTTCCTGATGTCAGAGGAGGTCCTGGAGGAGTTTGACATGAAGACATACAGGACATCAGAGAAAGGTTATCAGAGGTTGCTGCCAATAGTGAATACCTGCAAGAGAGCAGTGTAAGTTAATGATGTACAATAGAGTTCAAAAGTTTGGGGTCACATAGAAATGGCCTTGTTTTCTATGTAAACATACAGGAAATGCATTTGAATTGGAAATTTTGCAAAATTAATAGGAATACACTCACCTAAAGGATTATTAGGAACACCTGTTCAATTTCTCATTAATGCAATTATCTAATCAACCAATCACATGGCAGTTGCTTCAATGCATTTAGGGGTGTGGTCCTGGTCAAGACAATCTCCTGAACTCCAAACTGAATGTCAGAATGGGAAAGTTTTTTCGAACGTGGCATGGTTGTTGGTGCCAGACGGGCCGGTCTGAGTATTTCACAATCTGCTCAGTTACTGGGATTTTCACGCACAACCATTTCTAAGGTTTACAAAGAATGGTGTGAAAAGGGAAAAACATCTAGTATGCGGCAGTCCTGTGGGCGAAAATGCCTTGTTGATGCTAGAGGTCAGAGGAGAATGGGCCCACTGATTCAAGTTGATAGAAGAGCAACTTTGACTGAAATAAACACTCGTTACAACCGAGGTATGCAGCAAAGCATTTGTGAAGCCACAACACATACAACCTTGAGGCGGATGGGCTACAACAGCAGAAGACCCCACCGGGTACCACTCATCTCCACTACAAATAGGAAAAAGAGGCTACAATTTGCACGAGCTCACCAAAATTGGACAGTTGAAGACTGGAAGAATGTTGCCTGGTCTGATGAGTAGATATTCCATTAAAAAGCAGCCGTTTCCAGCTACAAAAGTCATTTAAAACATTAACAATGTCTAAACTGTATTTCTGATAAATTTTCAGTTTGATGGCCTTTTTTTGTTGCTTTTCTTTAAAAAAAAAAAGGACATTTCTAAGTGACCCCAAACTTTTGAACAGTAGTGTGTATATAATATATACAGTATAATTATTCTGAAGGCGTTTTTTATATAACAGATTATCTCCTCTCTCCAGACTGGGTGGCTGTAAACTCACATACGATTCCTATAAGATCCTGGCCTCAGCCCTGCTGACACCAAACTGCCACCTGAGAGAGTTGGATCTCAGCTATAGTCATCTGGACGAAGGAGCAGTTAAGCTGCTCTGTGATGATCAAACCAGTCCACTTTGCAACATACAGACACTTGTGTGAGTCAACTACCTGGAGTATGAATTGTGTGTGTGTTTTGAGCATTTGTTTAACATGTTCTCTTCTTCTGCTCAGTCTTGGTCATTTTGGTCTGACATAGGGTTGCTCTTCAGCTTGACATGTACAGTATTTATCTTCTTTCTATAGGTGCTTTATATGTAACAGATTATCTCCTCTCTCCAGACTGCCTGGCTGTAACCTTACATATAAATCCTGTGAGATGTTGGCCTCAGCTCTGCAGACACCAAAAAGCCACTTAAGAGAACTGGACCTCAGCTACAATCACCTGGGAGACAGAGGGGTGAAGCTGCTCTGTGCAGGACCAGCTAGTCCACTCTGCAACACACAGACACTTGAGTGAGTCAACTATATGGAATATGAATTATGTCTGTGTTTTGATCATTTCGTTACCATTTGCCCTTCTGTCCTCTAGTCTTGGTCATTGCGGTCTGACAGAGGGTTGTTGTTCAGATCTGGCCACAGTCTTGCATTCTCCCAACTCCCAACTGAAACAACTGGAGCTGAGAGACAATGATTTAAAGGACTCAGGCGTTAGGCTGCTCTCTGCTGGACTGGAGGATCCTAACTGCAAACTGCACACACTCGGGTAAGTTGTGTGTATGTTTTATGTGCTTTTTATGATCTAATCTAATCCTCTCCTCCTCACAGTCTAGGTCATTGTGGTCTGACAGAAGGTTGCTGTTCAGATCTGGTCTCTGTCCTGCGTTCACCCGACTCAAAACTGAAAAAACTGGAGCTGAGAGACAATGACTTAAAGGACTCAGGCGTTAGACTGCTCTCTGCTGGACTGGAGGATCCTAACTGCAAACTACAGACACTGGGGTAAGGACAGCTGTTTCAGTCAGGTAATAGTTTAAAGGTATGGTTAACCTGATTTGAATTATAAACCACTTTTCTAACTCCGATTACATTTCAGCCAATGGCGTGCACTTGATCCTTTGAAGTCACACTAAAACAATCACACATGACAACCGTCAAAAACGCAACAGCAGTGAATCCTGTTGCAGTGCAAAACGTTACGTAGCATTTACTCCAGATCAGGACAGTACTACTGAACACTGTATGTCAGTAGTTGATCAGATTTGGAAAAAAGTATTAATATACTGAACAATTAATTGTCATCACAAACTACTTACAAACAGGCTCTGCTGATCAACAGAAATGGAAATTTGCAAAACTGTGAGGAAAGGACTGTAACATCTTCGCTGTAACATCTTGTGCATGCTTGTCATGGCTCTCTACTAATGTAATCCATTTCTGTTTGAGTCCTTTTTTTGGGGGGGAAACAGAATAAAGATACATTGCCATATGATCTATGCCAGATGTGATAATGCATGTTGGCGCAAACATTTATGTCAATTTCATTTGCAGCAAAAATCTAAAATAAGGCTTCCGATAGCCAGCTTTTGAACTTACTCTATTTACTTTAATTTGATATTGCTTTTTTCATTGTTTTTATATATATACATATATATATATATATACATATATATATGTATATATGTTAGTATATGATCAATCTACAAACCCGATTCCCAAAAAGTTGGGACACTGTACAAATTGTGAATAAAAAATGTATGGAATAATTTACAAATCTCATAAACTTATATTTAATTCACAATAGAATATAGATAGCATATCGAATGTTGAAAGTGAGACATTTTGTAATGTCATGCCAAATATTGGCTCATTTTGGATTTCATGAGAGCTACACATTCCAAAAAAGTTGGGACAGGTAGCAATAAGAGGCCAGAAAAGTTAAATGTACAGATAAGGAACAGCTCGAGGACCAATCTGCAACTTATTATGTCAATTGGCAACATGATTGGGTATAAAAAGAGTCTCTCAGAGTGGCAGTGTCTCTCAGAAGTCAAGATGGGCAGAGGATCACCAATTCCCCCAATGCTGTGGCGAAAAATAGTGGAGCAATATCAGAAAGGAGTTTCTCAGAGAAAATTCCAAAGATTTTGAAGTTATCATCATCTACAGTGCATAATATCATCCAAAGATTCAGAGAATCTGGAACAATCTCTGTGAGTAAGGGTCAAGGCCGGAAAACCATACTGGATGCCCATGATCTTCGGGCCCTCAGACACCACTGCATCACATACAGGAATGATACTGTAATGGAAATCACAACATGGGCTCAGGAATACTTCCAGAAAACATTGTCGGTGAAGACAATCCACCGTGCCATTCGCCAGCTAAAACTCTATAGGTCATAAAAGAAGCCATATCTAAGCAGGATCCAGAAGCGGAGGCGTTTTCTCTGGGCCAAGGATAATTTAAAATGGACTGTGGCAAAGTGGAAAAGTGTTGTGTGGTCAGACGAATAAAAATTTGAAGTTCATTTTGGAAATCTGGGACGCCATGTCATCCGGACTAAAGAGGACAAGGACAACCCAAGTTGTTATCAGCGCTCAGTTGAGAAGCCTGCATCTCTGATGGTATGGGGTTGCATCTGTGCTTGTGGCATGGGCAGCCTACACATATGGAAAGGCACCATCAATGCTTATCAAAACAGTTATATCCAAGTTCTAGAACAAGATATGCTCCCATCCAGACGTCGTCTCTTTCAGGGAAGACCTTGCATTTTCCAACATGACAATGCCAGACCACATACTGCATCAATTACAATGTCATGGCTGCATAGAAGAAGGATCCGGGTACTGAAATGGCCAGCCTGCAGTCCAGATCTTTCACCCATAGAAAACATTTGGCACATCATAAAGAGGAAGGTGCGACAAAGAAGACCTAAGACAGTTGAGCAACTAGGAGACAAGAATGGGACAACATTCCTTTTCATAACCTTGAGCAACTTGTCTCCTCAGTCCCCAGACGTTTTCAGTCTGTTATAAAAAGAAGAAGGGATGCCACACAGTGGTAAACATGGACTTGTCCCAACTTTTTTGAGATGTGTTGATGCCATGAAGTTTTAAATCAACTTATATTTCCCTTACAGTGATACATTATTTCAGTTTAAACATTTGATATGTCATCTATGTTGTATTCTGAAAAAAATATTGAAATTTGAAACTTCCACATCATTGCATTCTTTTTTTATTCACAATTGTACAGTGTCCCAACTTTTTAGAATCGGGTTTGTAAATAAAACAAATTGTACATATAATTTTAACTACTGTCAATTGTGTCTGTATGGTCACTGACTCCAGTGCACCCATCTAGACAGCTGTTGTGTCTGTATGGACACTGACTCCAGTGCACCCATCTAGACAGCTGTTGTGTCTGTATGGTCACTGACTCCAGTGCACCCATCTAGACAGCTGTTGTGTCTGTATGGTCACTGACTCCAGTGCACCAACCTAGGCAGCTGTTGTGTCTGTATGGTCACTGACTCCAGTGCTCCAACCTATACAGCTGTTGTGTCTGTATGGTCACTGACTCCAGTGCTCCAACCTATACAGCTGTTGTGTCTGTATGGTCACTGACTCCAGTGCTCCAACCTATACAGCTGTTGTGTCTGTATGGTCACTGACTCCAGTGCTCCAACCTATACAGCTGTTGTGTGTGTCTGTGTAGGCTGTCTGGCTGTCTAGTGAAGTTGGAAGGCTGTGCTGTTCTGGCTTTAGCTCTGAGGTCAAACCCCTCCCATCTGAAAGAACTGGACCTGAGTTACAATCATCCAGGAGACATAGGAGTAAAGCTGCTCTCTGCTGGACTGGAGAATCCAGACTGGAAACTGGAGAACCTCAAGTATGTAGAGGATTTGGATCAGTCAGTATTCAGTGTCTGAAGTTAATAGAGCTGTTAAGGCTGCTGCCACTGTACATGTGCAGTCCCCATTCCTGATGGGGTTGAATCCCAGTCCCACTTCTGCACACTGTCCTATCTATCTCTACATATAATGTCCTCTATCTATCTCTACATACCATGTCCTCTATCTATCTCTACACATTATATCCTCTATCTTTCTCTTCCATACAGTCCACAGAACATATTATCTATCCATCTACACATTTTACCGGGGGTTTCTCCTGGAGTTCTCTGTTTGAAACAGTGGCTGACTGAGCTGTGAGGAGTAACGATCATTTTCATGTAGGATTTTAACAGAGGTGGCAGTCTTTCTGTGGAACCAATCAAGTGAGGCTCAGTAACCTAATGACTATCTGCTCTCTTTCAGTGGGGACCTTGGTGGAGAGTTCAGGTTGAAATCAGGGCTGAGAAAATGTGAGTTTTTTTTAATGTACGCCCATATTAGTGTTTATGTGTTCATACATACAAATAAACCCCATTTGTGTTGAGGTTCTACTGACTAATAGAATATTTCACAGTACGTAAATATATTTTAGAATCCACTTGAAAACTCTACAGGTGATTTGCTTTAAATATCAGGCCTGTAGGTGGTTGTGGGGGAGGTGATGGAAGAACAAAACAAGAGTGGAAGAGGAACAGAGTGAGATAAGATATGATGGCGGTGAAGAAATAATTAACGGTTCTAATGACGATTAATAAAACTGTATCCTGGTCTCCATATTATGAAGGAATAAATAACGGTTCTAATGACGATTAATAAAACTGTATCCTGGTCTCCATATTATGAAGGAATAAATAACGGTTCTAATGATGATTAATAAAACTGTATCCTGGTTTCCCCCTTTAGATGCCTGTGATCTCACACTGGACCCAAACACAACACACAGAACCCTCTCTCTGTCTGAGAGAAACAGGAAAGTGACAGAGGGGAAAGAGAAGCAGTATCCTGATCACCCAGAGAGATTTGACACCAGGCCCCAGGTTCTGTGTAGAGAGGGTCTGTCTGGACGCTGTTACTGGGAGGTGGAGTGGACTGGGAGAGGTGCTGATATAGCAGTGACATATAAAGGAATCAACAGGAAACATGCGAGCAGTGACAGTCACCTTGGATACAACAACATGTCCTGGAGCCTGGAGTGTGATGCCAACAGTTACACTGCCAGACACGATAACGAGACCACTGCCATACCGGACCCCTCCTCCTCCCGATTCTCCTACTTGTACCCCTACATGTTAATGTTTTTGTTTTTCTTCTTCACTTCCTCATTTGTCATCATTTTGTTCTCCATGCCCATATGGATCTCCTTCTGGTTCTCCTCTTCCCGCTCCAAGAGGGTAGGAGTGTATCTGGACTGGCCGGCCGGCACTCTGTCCTTCTACAGTGTCTCCTCTGACAAACTGACCCACTTACACACATTCCACTCTACATTCACTGAGCCCCTTTACCCAGGGTTTATGGTCAATGGCTCAGTATCACTGTGTGAGGTAGAATAGAAAGTTGAAAAGAACCTATACATGCTTTTTACTGCTGTAAACATTTTCATGTTGTAGTTGTTTTCCTTACTGTTTGTATAGATGTCTGTATAATGATGTCCCTGATTTGAATAAATATATAAAAAAAGGTTTTTAAATGCTGATATTTTGTGTGTGTTTATCAGTTTACTCACCCGCATTACAGGTATTTAGTACAGGACCCAGGTTTCCATGCTCCAGTGAGGGAGATGGGGTTAGAGGATGTGGCATGCCTGCCTTGTTAAGCATATATTCAGAGAATTTCTGAATCAGCACAATTTTGTAACAATATTGGCTCCCCAGTGCCACTATAATCCCTAGTGGCAAGAAATCATGGAATGTGTCTTTAAGGGATAGAATAACACACTATTTCACAAAATTCATCTACTCAGCACACTTCACTTTAAAAGTGAAGTGTGCTGAGTAGATGAATTTATAACTACCAGCCAGGGTCTTCAGTACTCCAGATGCAGGAAGATTCCTGCTGGCAGATCGCCTTAGAAAGCTCCACTCAGAGGGATTCTTACCAAACCATTCTGACTTAGTCCAGCATGAACAAGGTACACCAGGCCCAGCTCAGAGACCTTCTGACCAGCTCAGAGACCTTCTGCCAATCAGCCCCCCTGCTACACCTCCCACCAATCACCTCTGAGACATCAGCTGGTCACAGCTCCTTCACTGAGGCTTATGGACTAAAACTGGGAGGGCTTTGGTGTGTAAATGTTGGGTTCAGTAATGTGGGGTTTTAGTCAGGTTACTTGAAGAATGGTCAGGCATGGTGAGCGTTCGAGGCTGTGGAACTGTTAGAGAAGTTGCTAAATGTTGATCTTTGGTACAGCTGAACTGTTTGGTACAACAACATACAACTTGTGTTTATGACAGCGCTAATAGCACATTGTGTCAACATGGATTGAACTTGGGATGTCAACAATGTAGGAAAAGCAGAGGAGCAGACAGATTGTTCTCCTAGAATCTCACTCTCACAAACCCCCCCTCAGGATGTATGAATGGAATTACCTACTGACCAAAAAATTAGATGGAAACCAAGCAGACTCTCCATAACCGTGTCAGATGTACCAGCATATCAGAGATGAATACCATACAAACCCCCCATTACTAAATATAGAGGTGCTGGTCATGAAATTTGAATATCATCAAAATGTTGATTTATTTCAGTAATTCCATTCAAAAAGTGAAACATGTATATTATTGTAATGAACACCAGGACCAGAGTTGTGTGGGTCCAATTTCAGGAGTGCAATGGTAGATTTATTTTTCGTCGCACAAGGGAGTAGGCTAGCACACAAACGATAAAGCCAGGCAGAGAGTCGGAAACCAGAAGATCAGTCCTAGAGGGCGAAGGCACAGGCAGGGATGAGCAGAGACGTGAAACCGAGAGGCAGGCCAGCAGGTCAGGAAGCCGGGTGATCATTCAGCGGAGGCTACAGTACAGGCTGGGAGAGACGGTAAGGATATCCAGGGGCAGGCCGGGAGGTCGGTGTTCCGGGAAGGCAGTCCGTACAGGTAACTACACAGGTAGGGTAGGCAGGGAGAGACACGACGGGGCAGACGAACAGGTCAGGACGCAGGATACTGTAAACGAGGAGAGAGGACGGGACAAGAGGGTAGAGAACACAACAGGCTGGGAATCAACAACGTAATGAGAGCGCGCGATCGATTGCTTGGCAGGTCCACTGGGAACAATACCTCACACTGGAGGGGAGGTAGAGCACAGGCTAAATAGAGGGGTTAACAGGGCACAGGTGTTCAATATTCAGGTGATTGGGATCTGGAGTGTTGGGTGTGTTCATGCGTGCTGGGAAGTGAACCGGTGGCAGGTGCGGAGCGTGGCGGGGAGGAGTCGGACCGGGAGTGACGGGAAGACCTCACAATTATATTCATTCATTACACACAGACTGATATATTTGAAATGTATATTTCTTTTAATTGTGATGATTATAACTGACAACTTGACAATCCCAAATTCAGTATCTCCAAAAATTTTAATATTACTTAAGACCAATACAAAAAATATATTTTTAGAAATGTTGGCCAACTGAAAATATGAACATGAAAAGTATGAGCATGTACAGCACTCAATACTTAGTTGGGGCTCCTTTTGCCTGAATTACTGCAGCAATGCGGCGTGGCATGAAGTCGATCAGTCTGTGGCACTGCTCAGGTGTTCTGAGAGCCCAGGTTGACCTTCAGCTCTTCAGCATTGTTGGGTCTGGTGTATCGCATCTTCCTCTTCACAATACCCTATAGATTTTCTATTGGGTTAAGGTCAATTAAGAACAGGGATATCATGGTCCTTAAACCAGGTACTGGTAGTTTTGGCACTATGTGCAGGGGCCAAGTCCTGTTGGAAAATGAAATCTGCATCTCCATAAAGTTGGTCAGCAGCAGGAAGCATGAAGTGCTCTAAAACTTCCTGGTAGACGGCTGCGTTGACCTTGGACCTCAGAAAACACAGTGGACCAACACCAGCAGATGACATGGCACCCCAAACCATCACTGACTGTGGAAACTTTACACTGGACTTCAAGCAACGTGGATTCTGTGCTTCTCCTCTCTTCCTCCAGACTCAGGAACATTGATTTCCAAAGGAAATGCTAAATTTTCTTGCATCAGAGAACATAACTTTGGACCACTCAGCAGCAGTCCAGTCCTTTTTGTCTTTAGCCCAGGCGAGACGCTTCTGACGCTGTGTCTTGTTCAAGAGAGGCTTGACACAAGGAATGCGACAGCACGTCTGTGCGTGGTGGTTCTTGAAGCACTGACTCCAGCTGCAGTCCACTCTTTGTGAATCTCCCCCACATTTTTGAATGGGTTTTGTTTCACAATCCTCTCCAGGGTGCGGTTATCCCTATTGCTTGTACACTTTTTTCTACCACATCTTTTCCTTTCCTTCGCCTCTCTATTAATGTGCTTGGACACAGAGCTCTGTGAACAGCCAGCCTCTTTAGCTATGACCTTTTGTGTCTTGCCCTCCTTGTGCAAGGTGTCAATGGTCGTCTTTTGGACAGCTGTCAAGTCAGCAGTCTTCCCTATGATTGTGTAGCCTACAGAACTAAACTGAGAGACCATTTAAAGGCCTTTGCAGGTGTTTTGGGTTAATTAGCTGATTAGAATGTGGCACCAGGTGTCTTCAATATTGAACCTTTTCACAATATTCAACTTTTCAGAGAAACTGAATTTGGGGATTTCATTAGTTGTCAGTTATAATCATCAAACTTAAAAGAAAAAAACACTTGAAATATATCAGTCTGTGTGGAATGAATGTATACATTATACAAGTTTCACTTGTTGAATGAAATACCTGAAATAAATCAACTTTTTGATGATATTCTAATTTTATGACCACCCAACTGAATCCACCCATCACCTCCAGCCCCAACACAGCTGAGGACTATAACATTTCCACCATATCATCAACATTACATTTTTTGTGAGCTCAAATCAGTGAGCTCAAATCTGTGGAATGAAAGGCCCATACAGTTATTCTTATTTACTTTATTTGACCAAAACATTATAGACATTCTGTTTATGTAAAATAATGGAAATACATGTTTGCAGCAGTGTGGTGATTTTAGTTTACAAGGTCAATGTCATTATGGGTTTTTACATATTCATGTTATGATGAGGTAAATGTTATCCCATAAAGTCATCCAGGTGTGTTTAAACAGGATGGTCACTTGGATAAATACTCAGGTGTTCCTCCAGGACACAGGAGACTATTCTACCTGACACAGATAAACTGAGGAGTCAGGCCAAACCCTAAACCCTGGGTAAAGGGGCTCAGTGAATGTAGAGTGGAATGTGTGTAAGTGGGTCAGTTTGTCAGAGGAGACACTGTAGAAGGACAGAGTGCCGGCGGGCCAGTCCAGATATACTCCTACCCTATTGGACCAGGAGGAGGGGGAGGGGTCAGCTATGATAGTGTTGATATTATTGTGCCAGGCATAGTATCTCTTTTCAGAGTACCACAGACTCCATGATATGTTGTTGTAACCAAGGTAACAGTAATCACTTTGTCCTCTCCTCTTGATTCCTTTATATGTGATTGCTATACCAGCACCTCTCCCAGTCCTCTCCACCTCCCAGTAACAGCGTCCAATCAGACCCTCGCTACAAAGCACCTGGGGACAGTCTTGAAATCTGTCTGGGTGATTAGGGTACATCTGCTCCTCTCCCCATGTCACCTTCCTGTTCCCCTCAGACAGAGAGAGGAATCTGAAGGTTGTGTTTGGGTCCAGTGTGAGATCACATGCATCTAATGGGAGAGACCAGAACACAGTACCACACATTATCATCTAATGGGAGAGACCAGGACACAGTACCAGACATTATCATCTAATGAGGGAGACCAGGACACAGTACCAGACATTATCATCTAATAGGGGAGACCAGGACACATTACCAGACATTATCATCTAATGAGGAAGACCAGGACACATTACCAGACATTATCATCTAATGAGGGAGACCAGGACACAGCGTTTCAAATCATTGAAATTAACATCAGAATGTTACACATGTTCACAATTGTTTAAAAATACAGATATACGAGCACACACACGCACACAGACACACACACACAGACACACACACAGACACACGCACACAGCATAAATAAAAATAAAACAAACATTTTCTTGGTGCGGATTTCACCCTTAACTCTCCACCATGGTCCAGACTGTGAGAAAAAACAAAACAAGAATTAGACATCAGATTTCATAAATTGCTCTCTTTAAAAAATGAAATCCTTCTTATTTTTCTCCTTGTCCCTGGTGTCCCACGGTAGTGGGATGCCTTCAACAGGCCAGTTACCAGACTTGATGCGATGCTTGCCTTCAGTAGTTCACTCAAACCCCTTTTACCTCACAGTGAGGACCCTCCTAAACACGGAACCTCCACTAAGCTTTATCTCATTCAGCCAGTACGTTGCCACTCTCGATACAACGTTGCCACTCTCGATACAACGTTGCCACTCTCGATACAACGTCGCCACTCTCGATACAACGTCGCCACTCTTGATACAACGTTGCCACTCTCGATACAACGTTGCCACTCTCGATACAACGTCGCCACTCTCGATACAACGTCGCCACTCTCGATACAACGTTGCCACTCTCGATACAACGTTGCCACTCTCGATACAACGTTGCCACTCTCGATACAACGTCGCCACTCTCGATACAACGTCGCCACTCTTGATACAACGTTGCCACTCTCGATACAACGTTGCCACTGTCGATACAACGTCGCCACTCTCGATACAACGTCGCCACTCTCGATACAACGTCGCCACTCTCGATACAACGTCGCCACTCTCGATACAACGTTGACACTCTCGATACAACGTTGCCACTCCCGATACAACGTTGACACTCTCGATACAACGTCGCCACTCTCGATACAACGTCGCCACTCTCGATACAACGTCGCCACTGTCGATACAACGTCGCCACTGTCGATACAACGTCGCCACTCTCGATACAACGTCGCCACTCTCGATACAACGTCGCCACTCTCGATACAACGTCGCCACTCTCGATACAACGTCGCCACTGTCGATACAACGTTGCCACTGTCGATACAACGTTGCCACTCTTGATACAACGTTGACACTCTTGATACAACGTTGCCACTCCCGATACAACGTTGCCACTCTCGATACAACATTGCCACTGCTACTGGTGACGGATTTCATGACCGCTTGGTTCCATTGATTGACAGGAGTAAGGATCAGATGTGGTCACTAGCTTTTAGCCCCACCACCTCAAGACCAACTTTGAAAAGTCAAAACTGCACTTCCGGGGGACGGCCTGTCTGCTATAAGATCTTCCACCTCCAGAACAACCGGTCCTGCGTTCACCTCCCGTAACAGTCAAAACACATTATGCCTGAGGTTCAGGACAGACAAAAGCTTCGCCAGCTACAACCTTCAGTAGCTACGTAATAGGAAGCCTAAAATAAAACAGTTCTGGTGGATGTTAGGATTTGTTCAGGATAGACAAACACTTCGCTGGCTACACGATTCTCTTGTCCTTTCACTGGACAGAAAAGTCAGTTATCATCACCTATATTGATAGATACTGTATCAATGTCATTCACGAATGCTTATTAGTTGTTAAAACGACCAGTGGCAAAAGCTAACAGTTCATTGATACTATTTGTGGTGGAGGTAAACTTAAGAAACGTTATTCAGTTTAACATGATGGTTAATGGTGTCTAACGAAATGTTCAAACTCGGCGTGATGTCAATGCCTGACACAATTATATAATGTGAAGAGGCAATACTGACACCTGGTAAATGTACAGCTCTGTGGCGTAGTGGTTAATGACACAGCCTTTCTCGTGGACGACCTGGGTTCGGTTCTCCAGAGGGCAGCCACAATGTTTTAACGCATTTTATTGCGGGCTCGCTGAACTAGGCTTACCTGGTTTTTTGTTTCCGAAGCTGTATGTAGGGTTAAAACTGAACCTGAAAGTAACCCCAATTCTAACATTAAACCTAACTCCTGCTCTGCCCAGAGAGAGAGACACACACACTCTGGATTGATGATTGCAAACCCTCTACATACCTGACATGCTTCAGTTTCCAGTCTGGATTCTCCAGTCCAGCAGAGAGCAGCTTTACTCCTATGTCTCCTGGGTGATTGTAACTCAGGTCCAGTTCTTTCAGATGGGAGGGGTTTGACCTCAGAGCTGAACTTAGAGCAGCACAGCCTTCCTCTGTGACCAGACAGCCAGACAGCCTACAGGGAGAGAATCATGGTCTCACAAACCCAATGCTACTTTGTGGTGGTGGTTTAGAAGAAATTTCTCTGACAAATGCTATGGATTATTCTGGACAATAGAATATCATTAAGTCAGGGGTAGTAAGTTACTGGTAGATCAGACAATCAACCCAACACGGACAGTGTCATGATTGGAACCCTGACTGCTACAATAATGATGCAAAATGCTACTTTAGTATCAGTATTGTTCATATTTAAATGTTTTTTTAAATGCTACTTTAGTATCAGTATTGTTCATATTTGTTAAATGTTCATATTATTTTTATTTTTTTAAATGTTACTTTTGTATCAGTATTGTTCACAGTGTTTTACAGTAAAAATAGTTGTAAAATAATATGCAGAGATTGATGATTACTCTCTTCTGAACTTGACTTTAAGCACTGGCATCAGGGATCATATATCTGAACTTGACTTTAAGCACTGGCATCTGGGATCATATAATTGAACTTGACTTTAAGCACTGGCATCTGGGATCATATAATTGAACTTGACTTTAAGCACTGGCATCTGGGATCATATAATTGAACTTGACTTTAAGCACTGGCATCTGGGATCATATATTTGAACTTGACTTTAAGCACTGGCATCTGGGATCATATATTTGAACTTGACTTTAAGCACTGGCACCTGGGATCATATATTTGAATGTGTAATGTCCAGTACCCCAGATCAAAGATGCTGCTATTCTCCAAAATATTTATTTTTTTGCCATTCAGGCATTTTTTACAGTATTAAAGTGCTAGTGTCAGATTAGAAGACTAGCTTAATTTCATCCCTATTGCTAATTAGTAAACTTGTGTTACTTGGATTAAAAATCAGGACATCTTATAAACTATTTCAAATATTCACACATTAGCCTCCTAACACATGCAGTGCTAATGAACCAGGTATACTTGATGAAAAAAAATACTCACTTCAGGGTCTCCAGTTTACATTGTGAAGTCTCCAGTCCAGCAGAGAGCAGCTTAACGCCTGAATCCTGCAAATCGTTTTCATTCAAGTCCAGCTCTTTCAAATGGGACGTGTTTGAGCTGAGAGCTGAGGCCAAATCTTCACAGGACGCCTCTGTGAGATTACATCCACTCAGTCTGAATATGAAACGAGAAATAAACCAAAACAGTTACTGAATAATCTTAAATGTTTAGTTAGGAGGGGTTTGAGATCATATCAGAGCTGCACAGCTTACCTCTGCATCTATAAAATGACTGTGGAAATAGATCCGCTTAATCTAAGGACTCATAACAGCTGTTGAAGAACGTAGGTTTTCAGTGAATTCTATTGAAAGATGGTTGGTGTTCCATATTTCTAAAATGTAGTTTTTGGGGGGGTGGGTTGTATTTCAGCAGTTGAATATTTAACATTTTGTTTCGCCTAAAATGTTCCTGCAACTATCACATAGACATGTCATCAATAACTGCTAATCTATCATTGTGGCTACAGGACCAAGATTACTCTTAAATGAATCTGGGGGAAAAGTACTGTCTGGGCACAGCCTCTGCAACCTATGAGAGTAAAATCCATTAAATGATTTTATTATATCATGTATGTGCAGATATACACCCCATGTCACCAAAACAACTCTCTTACAAACTTGTAATGTCAATATCTGAGGTATTCATCTTATAGATGATTGATATCAACCAAAATTTTACCTCCAGACCATAATGGAAGGTTTCCAGAAGTCCCAGATTGCTTTGAGTTATAATGTTTGTCTTGTACTCTGTTAGCATAATCAGGTAAAACTAATGGGATGAAGGAGCAATTAGAACTCAACCAATTATGAAGAATACAGGAACACTCACTTTAGCGTCTCCAGTTTACATTGTGGATTCTTTAGTCCAGCAGAGAGCAGCTTCACTCCTGAATCCTGCAGGTTGTTGTCACTCAGGTCCAGCTCTCTCAGGTTGTGGGATTTGAGGGCTGTGGCCAGTACATCGCAGCATTGTGGTGAAAGATTACATTGATTCAGCCTAAATTAGAAGGCAATTCAAGGATTCAATACACAACATGTTTTAAGTAGTTAAAGGCAGTGTTTTACATTCATAGAAATAATTATATAAAGATGATTGGTATTTAAATGTCCTAAAACTGACAACTTTCTTCAAAGTACTCACAGAGCTGTCTTGGAGGCTTTGACCAGTGGCAGCAACCTCAGAAGACCCTCTTCTGATCTTGAGTATTTTTTCATGTCAAACTCATCCAGCTCTTCTTCTGATGTCAACAACACAAACACCAGAGCTGAACACTGGGCAGGTGATAGTTTGGTTTCTGAGAGATGTCCTGATCTGAGGTAGCTTTGGATTTCCTCCATTAGAGAATGGTCATTTAGTTCATTCAGACAGTGGAACAGATTGATGCATCTCTCTGGAGAGGGATTCTCTCTGATCTTCTCCTTGATGTACTCAACTGTTTTCTCATTATTGATTGAGCTGCTTCCTGTCTGTCCGAGCAGAAACTGTAAGACAGTCTGATTGGACTCCAGTGAAAAACTCAGAAGGAAGCGGAGGAACAGGTCCAGGTGTCCATTCTCACTCTGCAGGGCCTGATCTACTGCAATCTTGTGTAAGTTGATCATTGATTTAGGGTTTTTTAATGAGGATGTGAGTATCCTGGGAAAGGATTTCTGTTTGACTAGTAGGTGGTTCTCATTGGTTTTAATGAATGTCACATGCACATACACAGCAGCCAGAAACTCCTGGATGCTGAGATGCACAAAGCAGTACACCTTCCCCTGGTTCAGCCCATTCTCCTCTCTGAAGATCTGTGTGCACATTCCTGAGTACACTGCCACATCTCTGACATCAATGCCACTCTCTGTCAGGTCTTCCTCGTAGAAGATCAGGTTGCCTTTACACAGCTGTTGGTAGGCCAGTTTTCCCAGGGCCATGATGATCTTACCCCAGCGTGGATCTTTGCCATGTTCTCCTGGATACTTGTGACTCCATATTTTCAACTGAAATACCAGAAAGTGGTTGTACATTTGAGTCAGAGTTTTGGGCATATGCACACTATTTGCTTCAACCAACAGTTTTTCGAGAACAATGGCTGAAATCCAACAGAAAACTGGTATGTGACACATTATGTGAAGGCTTCTTGATTTCTTTATATGGGAGATCATTCTGCTGGCCAGGTTCTCTTCACAGATTCTCTTCCTGAAGTACTCTTCCTTCTGTGGGTCATTGAATCCTCGTACCTCTGTCACCTGGTCAATATACTCAGCAGGTATCTGATGGGCTGCGGCAGGTCGAGATGTTATCCAGAGGAGAGCAGAAGGAAGCAGATTCCCCTTGATGAGGTTTGTCAGCAGCACATCCATTGTGGTTGGTTCTGTGACATCAAACAAACTTGTTGTGTTGTTGTTGAAGTCTAGGGGAGGTCGGCATTCATCCAGGCCATCGAAAACAAAAAGAATGTTGAATTCATCAAAGTTGGAGATTCTCAGTTCCTTCATGTCCTCAAAATATTTTTCAACAACTTGAATCAAGGTAAGTTTTTCTTCTTTCATCAAGTTCAACTCCCGAAAGGGAAGGGGAAATATGAATTGAAGATCCTGATTTGCTTTTCCTTCAGCCCAGTCCAGAATGAACTTCTGTGCAGAGACAGTTTTTCCAATACCGGCAATTCCCTTGGTCAGTACAGTTCTGATGGGTTTATTCTGATCCGGTAATGGCTTAAAGATGTCATTGCATTTGATTGATGTTTCACATAAAGTTTTTCTCTTTGATGCCATCTCAACCTGTCTCACCTCATGTTCATTATTGACTCCTCCACTTCCACCCTCTGTGATGTAGAGCTCTGTGAAAATTTCATTAAGGAGTGTTGGTTTTTCTTGCCCAGCTACTCCCTCAAACACACACTGGAACTTGTTCTTCAGGTTGGATTTGAGTTTGTGTTGACACGTTATAGCAAGCTCATCTATAAATCATCAATAAACACACAAATTAAATGATTGTTACACTTTTGTTACACCTCGTAAATATAGCAATCTTTTTTGATTTCATACGTTTCTGCAGGGTGTCAGCGAGCTCCTTCTGGTTCATGTTCCTCAGGGCATATAGTGTAATCTTTAGGACTCCCTCTCTGGAATCGCTTTCCTCATTCTGATTCTCAGAACTTTCTGGGAGTTTAGGATTCAAAATCTTCTTGAACCTTTTCAGCTCTTTCTTTACAAAGGTGATCACAGTCTCTTCAAGGTACTGAGAAGACGTAAAGACAAGTATTTGTTTTAAAGAAGTCTATGGTCTTCTTTTCTCTTTACTTTAAATTTCTACTAACAGGTGGGTTTGTTTTAAGATGTATGTACAATAACAAATACTTCATCAATTTGGTGTGGAGTTTTAGGAACTATGTAAAAATCCTGCAGATATAGATACATTGACAGATAGACTAGTGCGCAGCAAATACAAAACCATGTTGGGACAAAACAAAGCAAGACAAGGCACTCTTGCAGTGCAATACTGCAATGCTGTGCAGGCAAAAAGAGTCTGAAGGACACAATGAAAATACATGTTGCAAAAATTCAACATAATTATAGTAGTAGTAATAGTACATAATTATTCATGCCATCTCACCCCCAAGATAGCCAATGTCTACTTGAAGTTTGTAACTATAGCATCTTAAAAGAAGAGTTTGGGTTTGAGCCAGGCTAACGTGTGTCTCTCTGTACTGACTGACTTCCTGGTTTGAAATGTCTACAAGGAACAATTCTGTTGTTGCATTAATGAGGCAGGATTATAGATAGACTTGTACTTAATATGATGGTTGGGATTACTAATCAAAATCAAGAATTAGCTTATTAATCAATCTCTGCTTCTTTTCAGCTTTTCTGCATTTATGGAGACACATTGGGAAGTTAAATTAAAGATTTCTGAAATATTTTCCATTCTAGATATTAACATTTAAAAACAAAACATCTCACCGTGAAAATGGAGTCCAAGTCTTGAAGACTTGCAGGAGACTCTGTCTCTGGTCTGTCCTCTCTGAGTCTTTTAAGACTGAAAAATTAAATGAGAACCAAGAGACGTGCCATATTTAACATTATTGTTTACATAATGTTTCAATTAATAACATTGACTTAAAAGTCTTGGGATCAAATATTTTCTAGGGAGAGTTAAATTAACTTTGCAGTTACTGTGTTTCCTTTGTGATTCATACCTTTGTTTAGGGAATAGGTCTTCCTCTCTGACCTGTAGCACTGACTGACCTCTCTTCTCGGGCAGACAGCTAGGTGGAAGTGAATGCGTTCTGTACCTTGGCAAAGTGCTTTTTAAAGGAAACACATCAAATCGTTAGTGGATGACAGGGTATAGATTTGGTCTAGTTCGTCTCTGTAAAACCAAGATGTTTACCTACAATCCTGTGTGGATACATTGAGTGTATAAGCTGTCAAACTGTTGTGAGCATTGAAGCAAAATGTTGAATGTCTGTAGCATAAGCTGAGACTGAAAGTTGCAAGTAGAAAACAGGAAATCTTATTTAGGCATTTGCTGGGGAACAAGAGCAGACTGATCTTGTGTGTTAGATTACAGGAAACAGAGGGGGGCAGATTAATAACGCACACACATATTCTGGGCAGGGCTGAATTAAGAATAGATAAGACAGAAACCACAAAGTGCAAAGATGACGCTTGTACTGCATTTACACATATAAGGTATAGAACATAAACTGGACCAATGGCACACACGCTTGGCATATTCAACCCCCCCACTTTTAGGCATGTTTGAAGTATAAATAATGCTGATGTGACTGTTCATCTTCAGACATTGTGGGGCGACACTCTGTCTCCAAAAGCTTTTGTAATAAACAGAATATTCGGTACGGTAATTGACCTGACTCCTGGTGTGTTATTCTCCTTTCCCACAAACCAACTCGAGGAAGTGTTGGACTTCAAAACCTGTTTCCAAAAAAGTTGGGAAGCTGTGTAAAATGTAAATAAAGCAGAATGCAAGGATGTGCAAATAATTTAAACCCTATATTTAATAGAAAATAATACAAAGACAACATAATAAATGTTGAAACTGAGAAATGATATTGTTTGAAATGATAATGTGATCCCAGCAATGTGTCAAAGTTGGGACAGAAGCAACAAAAGACTGGAATATTTGTGATGCTAAAAAACTAAACCTGGTGGAACATCTCACAACTAATGAGGTCAAGTGGCAACAGGTCAGTAACATGATTGGGTATAAAAAGATCCTTCCAGAGAGAATGTGTCAAAAGTAAAGAAGTGGAGGGGTTCACCAATCTGTGAAATATTGTGCGGGCAAATAGTGCAACAAATTAGGAATAATGTTTCTCAGCATAAAACTGCAAAGAGTTCAGGGATCTCATCATTTACAGTACATAATATCATTAAAAGATTCAGAGAATCCAGAGAAATCTCTGTACATAAGGGACAAGGCTGAAAACCAATATTGGATGGCCGTGATCTTCGGAAATCACTGCATTGAAAACAGACACGATTCTGTAGTGGGAATCACTGCATTAAAAACAGACACGATTCTGTAGTGGGAATCACTGCATTAAAAACAGACACGATTCTGTAGAGGGAATCACTGCATTAAAAACAGACACGATTCTGTAGTGTAAATCACTGCATTAAAAACAGACACGATTCTGTAGTGGGAATCACTGCATTAAAAACAGACACGATTCTGTAGTGGGAATCACTGCATTAAAAACAGACACGATTCTGTAGTGGGAATCACTGCATTAAAAACAGACACGATTCTGTAGTGGGAATCACTGCATTAAAAACAGACATGATTCTGAAGTGGGAATCACTGCATTAAAAACAGACACGATTCTGTAGTGGGAATCACTGCATTAAAAACAGACATGATTCTGAAGTGGGAATCACTGCATTAAAAACAGACACGATTCTGCAGTGCCAATCACTGCATGGGCTCAGGAAAACTTCTGAAAACCACTGTCTGGTAGTACGTCACTGCATCCACAAAACTCTACCATGCAAAGAAAATACTATGTATAAAGAAGATCCAGAACCTTCTTCTGGCCCGAGCTGATTTAAGATGAAGTGGAAAACTGTCCTGTGGTCTGACAAATCAAAATTATAATTTTGTCTTTTCAGAATCTATGATGCCGCATCCTCCAGCCTTAAGAAGAGAGTGACTAAGGCTTTGCTTATTTCAGCTAGACAATGCCAAACTACATTCTGTACATATTGCAACAGCATCCATAGTATGAGAGTCTGGTGCCAAACTACCTTGCCTGCAGTCCAGACCTGTCACTCATTCAAAACATTTGGCACATTATGAAACGAAGAATACAACAAGGGAGGCCCAAACTGTTTTGAACAGCTGAAATTCTTTATCAAGCAAGAATGGAAATACATTTTACATTCAAATCTACAGCAACTGGTCTCTTCAATTCCCCAACACTAACAGAGTATTGATGAAAGAGGTTATCCAACACAGTGGAAAACATGCCAGTCCCAACTTTTTTGAAACGTGTTACTGGCATCAAATTTAAAATGTATTTTTCCAAAAACAATTACAATTCTCAGTCTCAACATTTGTTATGTTTTCTTTGTACTATTTTCAATTAAATATAGGAATAAATGATTTGCACATCATTGCATTCTGTTTTAATTTGCATTTTACGCAGTGTCACAACCTTTTGGGAAAGGGGTTGTAGATTATACTTACCATTGTTTATTAGAGAAGGATATTGGCTCTAACATTGACCAATCACTCTTCATGGACAGACAGCTGGGTACAGGGGAGTCTGGTCTCTCCTGATGACTGCTGGGTATAGGGGAGTCTGGTCTCTCCTGATGAACCCTGACCAAATCATAGTCATTTAACAACAGTTATGTAGTGTATATTTTGTTACATCAATACCATTTAACAAGAAAAGGAACCAGGCAAGCCTAGTTCTGCCGGCATGCGATTAGAAGGGATGAATGTTGTTGCCCTTAGCTGGATTAGTTCTACGGTTTGCCATGTGGCTGACATTATCCTGCCTACCGAAATTACCCCCCCACCAAGCAAGTCGCAGCAATGAGAATTGAGCGAGTGCACGTTCACGCGAAGGGGCAGGGGACTTTTCGGCAGGGAAGATGTTTTCAACACAACACCGAATCCGCTTATGTGTTCCGCAGTAACAGTTCTTACCCTTGTTTATTAGAGAAGGATATTGGCTCTAAGATTGACCAATCACTCTTCATGGACAGACAGCTGGGTGCAGGGGAGTCTGGTCTCTCCTGATGACTGCTGGGTGCAGGGGAGTCTGGTCTCTCCTGATGACTGCTGGGTACAGGGGAGTCTGGTCTCTTCTGATGTATTTCCCTATTATGTAACATTTATTAATTGATAATATTTTTTGCAATATTATGGTGATCCACTTGAACAAAGATTTTTTTTAAAAATGATAATCTCTCACCCCACTGCATCAACGAGTGGGTCATTCTCCCCAGAGTGACTCATTTTAGAGTCAGTGGTCTTTTTGTCACTTGCCCCAGAGAGACTCATTATAGAGTCAATTGTCCTTTTCCCTCACTCCAGGGAGAAACATTTTAGAGTCAGGGGTCCTTTTCTCTCGCAGTCCTGTACAAAGAATAGACATTTTAATACACCTGTCTAGTTACATTAGTGAGAATAAAAATACATTTACAGTACAACTATAGCCAGCAAACCTTGTAGGACCAAGGCGACACTAAAACACAATAAAGTGATCAGAGAAATGCTTGAACAGAAACCAAAGTCCAGACAAAACTTTTCTTTGTGGGAAATAAATCTCAGTCAGCTAATAATTAAAGAGATAATACAGAGTTTTACTGATTCAGTCGGCTAATAATTAAAGAGATACAGAGTTTTACTGATTCAGTCGTCTAATAATGAAAGAGATAATTGAGTTGTACTTAATCAGTCGGCTAATAATTAGAGAGATAATAAAGTTGTACTTAGTCAGTCGGCTAATAATTAAAGAGATAATAAAGTTGTACTTAGTCAGTCGGCTAATAATTAAAGAGATAATAGAGTTGTACTTAATCAGTCGGCTAATAATTAAAGAGATAATAGAGTTGTACTTAGTCAGTCGACTAATAATTAAAGAGATAATAGAGTTGTACTTAGTCAGTCGGCTAATAATTAAAGAGATAATAAAGTTGTACTTAGTCAGTCGGCTAATAATTAAAGAGATAATAGAGTTGTACTTAATCAGTCGGCTAATAATTAAAGAGATAATAGAGTTGTACTCAGTCAGTCGGCTAATAATTAAAGAGATAATAGAGTTGTACTTAATCAGTCGGCTAATAATTAAAGAGATAATAGAGTTGTGCTTAGTCAGTCGGCTAATAATTAAAGAGATAGTGTTTTACTGACTCATGCATTGTCATGTGAATAACATTACATTTAGAATCCATCACCACCATTTTAAAGATACAAAAACAACAATTCAACTTACTCTGGTGATCTCTACTAAGTGTTCAGTTTTGCTTCCTGCCGTCTGGTCAACTAAAGGAGTCCAGGAAGTAAGTGTTTCTTTAATACACTTCCCTGTAGGAACCAGTTAGGCCAGATTCTATTACCTTAATTGCTATGACTCCTCCCAGTAGAAACATTGGTCCAGATGAAATAGTATCAGTATATTTTTGATAATGTAATGACAAAGCCTGGCACAATGTGACCAATGAGTCTGAAGATTAATTAAATAAATTCTTAGTACTCAGAATATTACAATGAAAACCATATGACAATAATAATGATAATGTATTGTGCGTGTTGTCATTAATATTGCATAATATTATTTTGATACCAGGTGTGGTCTAAACGGATTGTACTTTGGGCAACAAAAAAAAAAGTGTTTGATGAAGTGTTTGATTGTTGCTTACAGTCATTAGAATGCATTTGTAATGCTTGCTGGATGGAGAGGCAGGACACAAGCCCAAGGAGAACAGAGGACATTTAATAAATGAAACAAAACACTGTCGGAAAACTGAACTAGGACAAGAACTAAAAACACAAAACAAGGAATGGAGCAACATTACATAGAAACCAAAACAAAGACCTATAGGACACAATGGGGAAGCAGAAACTTCAGCCTGTGATGAGGGAATAGGTGTGGGCAATAATCAAAATAAACAAAAACAGGTGTCCAAGATGAAGATAAAGTGTTTGATTCACTGGCACGGCTGTGATGAGGGCGGGAGGGTGTTTGATTCACTGGCACGGCTGTGATGAGGGCGGGAGGGTGTTTGATTCACAGGCACGGCTGTGATGAGGGCGGGAGGGTGTTTGATTCACAGGCACGGCTGTGATGAGGGCGGGAGGGTGTTTGATTCACTGGCACGGCTGTGATGGAGGGAGGGAGGGTGTTTGATTCACTGGCACGGCTGTGATGGAGGGAGGGAGGGAGGGTGTTTCATTCACTGGCACGGCTGGGATGGAGGGAGTTTGATTGACTGGCACGGCTGTGATTAAGGGAGGGTGTTGGATTCACTGGCATGGCTGTGATGGAGGGAGGGAGGGTGTTTGATTCACTGGCACGGCTGTGATGGAGGGAGGGAGGGTGTTTGATTCACTGGCACGGCTGTGATGGAGGGAGGGAGGGTGTTTCATTCACTGGCACGGCTGGGATGGAGGGAGTTTGATTGACTGGCACGGCTGTGATTAAGGGAGGGTGTTGGATTCACTGGCACGGCTGTGATTAAGGGAGGGTGTTGGATTCACTGGCACGGCTGTGATTAAGGGAGGGTGTTTGATTCACTGGCACGGCTGTGATTAAGGGAGGGTGTTGGATTCACTGGCACGGCTGTGATTAAGGGAGGGTGTTGGATTCACTGGCACGGCTGTGATTAAGGGAGGGTGTTGGATTCACTGGCACGGCTGGCTGCCAGAACATGAAAGTATTCACTTGAAGGGGTCAGTATTTTTACTTTCCTACTGGCATATATTTGAGCCTAAATGACCAGAAGACATATGCAGTTAATGTTTTAAATTAATTTGAAAAATATTTATCCCTACCAAAATCCTCATTAAAACGTTCTTGCCGGTCTGTCTATCAGTTTGCACTGACGTGTGGTCTCCTCATACTCAGTCTGGAAACTCAGTACTACCCCACCTCCCTCAGTACTACCCCACCTCCCTCAGTACTACCCCACCTCCCTCAGTACTACCCCACCTCCCTCAGTACTACCCCACCTCCCTCAGTACTAACCCCACCTCCCTGAGACCAGTCATAAGAATTAGTTTAAGTGATTTACCTTAAATAAAGGATAAATAATTAAGTAAGTGTACATAAGCTCTCCAACAAGCAATGAAAGAACATTACATTTTATGCTTTGAGGCAACAGGTGTGAGATGACATGATTAGATAGTAATTCAACACAATGTAACAAAAGTCAATTGCTAAACTTCAGTAGTATGAAACAAATGTTTATTTTACAAAACAAAGGCTTCAGGTTAACAATAAATGATTGGTTTACTAAGCTGAAGTACATTCATAATTGAAGCAAAATTCAAAAAAAAAAGTATTTGTTGCTTTCTGTAATAGCCCATCGTGGGCTAAAACTGTTACACTATTCTACAGAGACACTGTACTCAGGTGCTCCTCCAGGAATCAGGACATTATTCTACTTGACAGAGAGACACTGAGCCATTACGCCAAAGCCCAAACCCTGGGTAAAGGGGCTCAGTGAATGTAGAGTGGAATGTGTGTAAGTGGGTCAGTTTGTCAGAGGAGACACTGTAGAAGGACAGAGTGGCGGCCGGCCAGTCCAGATACACTCCTACTCTGTTGGAGGATGGGGTGTCACGTATAACAATTTCTGCCCAATTGTGACAGGCAGTATAACATGTACTTTGGCAGGTTAGTCTCCAGGACTTGTCATTGTTTCCAAACTGACTGTCCACACCTTTTCCTTCCCTACTGATTCCTTTATATGTCACTGCTATAACAGCCCAAATACTCCACTCCACCTCCCAGTAAGACCGTCCAGTGAGACCTTCTTGACACAGAACCTGTCCCCACCAGTCAAATCTTTCTGGGTTATCTGGATACAACTGATGAAAGCCCCCTTGGGTCGCCTTCCTGTTCCCCTCAAATAAGTAGAGGTTTCTGGCTGCTGTGTTTGGGTCCAGTGTGAGATCACAGGCATCTAAACCAGGAAACAGCTGCTTAGTAACCCAGAATGTTTGGAGTTTAATCATCATTATCGTAATAATGTCCATTTCAATTATATAAAATAAATAGTCTGTGAACCCTTTTGAATGACCTACATACTGGCATAAATGGCTCCTAAAAAAAAAGTTTTATTCATAACAATGGATAAACACTGATTTAACAAAGAACGCAAAGAAATGTGTCCTTTTACATGTTTTCAATTAACACAAGTGATCTTGACATCAAAAATAGCTTCAAGGTATCTTTATAAATACCCTGAATTACTGTCCCCAGACATTCCCACTACTTACCTTGTTTTGCCCCACCCATTACTTACCTTGTTTTGCAGTGTCTCTATCATCTCTCTCTGTTGACAAAACTACAGGGAGATTAACAGTTTAGTTGCTGAGCATCATTTGAACACTTAAACTCTGAGATTAATCACATCTGCTGGTTATTCATTATTAATACCTATTTTGTACTTTGCCGTTAACTGCTCCTTTAGATCATTCCGGTTCATTTTCCTCAGGATTTCCAGTGTGATCTTCACAGCATCAACTTCTCTGTAGGCTGCTATCATCATATCAACTGTTTTCTCTCTCTCCACCTCCTTCACCAGTCTTACAGAGATCTGTTGAGTGAAACCTTTCACCCCAGTATACAGGAACCATTGGAATCTCTCCAGCTCTTTTTGTTCCAGATTATCCAGAATATCCAAAAGCTGCTCAGGAACTGAATCCATTGTGGATGACTCTGGGCTAAGAGCAGAGTGAATTCAGCCGTGTGGATGACCCTGGTCTAGGAGCGGAGTGAATTTAGCCTTGTGGATGACTCTGGGCTAAGAGCAGAGTGAATCAGAGCAGTGTGAGAATAAGGCATTAAGAATGATGGTTGTAATAACCTGCAGGTCAAATGTATCTAAGAACACAAGAATTCAGCCCAAAAAATCCCCTGGTGGGGAATTCCTTACAGTCTCATTGGACTAACTGAAGCCTGGACACCATGTAGTTAGTCAGATGTATTAGTACAGGACTAATTGAGGCCTGGACTCCATGTAGTTAGTTAGATGTATTAGTACAGGACTAACTGAAGCCTGGACTCCATGTAGTTAGTCAGATGTATTAGTACTGGACTAACTGAAGCCTGGACTCCACGTAGTTAGTCCAGTACTAATACATCTGACTAACTGAAGCCTGGACACTTATTTGGAACAGAGAGAGTGAAAGAACGGCAGACAAATCGTTGTTAGAGAAAGCCATACCAAAGAACAATTCAGGTGATAAGTGTTTCGGAAATGCCATATCTTCTAAAAAAACATTAATAATGTTCTAAGAGCAACATGAGATTGACCAGAGAAGCTCAAGAAACAAGCTCAAGAGACCCCCGAAAGACACAAGAAGAGTCATCTTTGAGTTTTACTTCAGATCAAGAAAGAGGTTTATGGCCAAACAACTGTAAGCCATCAGCAAATCATTGGGCGGCCTGGACATGAACTCAAACAGTCTTCAAGTTACCACACAATCACATTCCAGCTTAACTGATGAGAAATTCTCTTGTAATTGTGTCTGGAAAGATTAAGAGAAATGCTTTCACACAGCTACAGTAAGCCTTCACTACCTACCAGACGAAAATACTTTAGCCTAATAGAAACAAGGGGTTCATAACCCAGCATAAAGCAGTCCTGTTTAGTGGACAATTTAATCTTCCTAATATAACATGGAACAACCAGGTAAGACAAGTTAACACAAGACAGACAGTCCAATCAGAGTCAAGTCTGAGACACTGGCAGTACCTGATTTCTTCAAGTGTTTTCCAACAGTCCAAGAGAATCTTGTCACCTCAATCGAAGCACAGGGATACTAATTTATACAGAGTGCAGATTTTTCCCCTCGCTCACTATTCTTCATACTTTCTCATCCATTCAAGCATCTGTCATCTATGAGTTACACTCAGAGACTTCCTCGATGAGCACATTTCCTGACAATGGTTCAACACTCAACTGGGTGATGACATGATGTGATGACATCCTAGGCCTAAGCCAGTGTAGAAGTGCAATGAAGCAGGAGCAGCAATATCAGTCACCTTAAAACATTCAAACAAGGACACCGCAAGCTATTTGACCCTACAAACTTGATTAGTTGATTCTACTGTCATTCGAAAATTCTGCTGTAATACAGTTGAATTGCAGATGCCTTCTGTGGATCCTGGTGGCCTGACCCAGGCTGAACCCAGGCTGAACCCAGGCTGAACCCAGGCTGAACCCAGGCTGAACCCAGGCTGAACCCAGGCTGAACCCAGGCTGAACCCAGGCTGAGCTGCAGAAAGCATCTATCAGTCTTGGGTATGTAAGGAAAGTTCTGGTTTCAGACAGCCCAAACTTTATACATGGCTATAGCTAGTAAATAAAAGGTGTACAACTGCTGTGGTAAAAAGGGCTTTATAAATACATTTTATTGATTGTACACTTGGTATATATGCCGTTCACAGAGGAGGTGTATTATTTCTGTTGCAAAACAGCAACTCCCTCAGCTCATCTTCCTCTAATTTCGTGGGCCTCCGATTTGCTTCCGTAATAAAACGTCCTGTCACATATTCTAGCTAAGCAGACCATTTCGGTCCTCTAAAACACACTTTAGATAATATGGGACAACAGCAAAATACAAAGATCACATTTACAGAGAATATGCATTTTCTGAACACCACCAAAGAAAGATTCTTGTTACATATTCATGTCAATCGTCAGTCCTCCCCTTGTCAATCGTCAGTCCTCCCCTTGTCAATCGTCAGCCCTCCCCTTGTCAATCGTCAGTCCTCCCCTTGTCAATCGTCAGCCCTCCCCTTGTCAATCCTCAGTCCTCCCCTTGTCAATCGTCAGTCCTCCCCAGAAGAGGTGCTAGCTGGTCTAATTGATCTTACCTTACACCAGCTAGCACCTCTTCTGTATTGAGTCCATTTGATAATAGTTCAGAGTTTGTGCTCGTTTTATTGGCTGGGAAAAATCGTACACTTTTGACTGATACTTTACTAAGGGGATCGCTGATGTTTGACTGGAGGAGGGCTGACGATTGACAAGGGGAGGACTGACGATTGACAAGGGGAGGACTGACGATTGACAAGGGGAGGACTGACGATTGACGAGGGGAGGACTGACGATTGACGAGGGGAGGACTGACGATTGACGAGGGGAGGACTGACGATTGACAAGGGGAGGACTGACGATTGACAAGAGGAGGACTGAGGATTGACAAGGGGAGGACTGACGATTGACGAGGGGAGGACTGACGATTGACAAGGGGAGGACTGACGAATGACAAGGGGAGGACTGACGATTGACGAGGGGAGGACTGACGATTGACAAGGGGAGGACTGAGGATTGACAAGGGGAGGACTGACGATTGACGAGGGGAGGACTGACGATTGACAAGGGGAGGACTGACGAATGACAAGGGGAGGACTGACGATTGACGAGGGGAGGACTGACGATTGACGAGGGGAGGACTGACGATTGACAAGGGGAGGACTGACGATTGACGAGGGGAGGACTGACGATTGACAAGGGGAGGACTGACGATTGACGAGGGGAGGACTGACGATTGACAAGGGGAGAATTAAAGCTTAATCGGGGTGATGTTTGATAAGGCGAGAGCGGATACTTGACCAAGGGAGGGGTGACGTTTGACCGGGGGAGGGGTGATGACTGAGTAGGCGGAAGAACGGAGTTTCTGGGGACGAATGATAACATTCCTAATATGGATGCTGTAGCATCATACACCATAACATGATCCTGAAGCCACAGACTCTGGCCAGACTCGTGTTTCTAAAAGGGAATTCCAAGTTACTATAGACCGACATTTAGCATAATTTAATTTCAAGTATATTTTATATTTTCGTTTTTACTGCCAACATACGTAAAGCATACGCTAGTTAAATGCTGAGCACTTACAGTTTAAAAGCAGTTTAAAAGCAAGAATCAGAAAGGGTTTTATTGCCAAGTTTTTCAACGAAGGACTTTGTTCTGGCCGTTGGTGCAACAATTAGTACAAAAAGGAAAAAGGGAAGTAAAAACAAATAACAGTGGACTGAACACACAGTGTGCATTAATAAATTACAAAAAAAGTATATATATGGTGCAAGATTTTGTCCAGTTGAGGGGGGGCGGGGGGGGGGCTGGACTCTATGATGGCAGCGTACCAGACGGTGAAGGAGGAGGTCAGGATGGACCCCTGATCAAGAATATGTAATTTTTTATAATCATGGCATATCTACTGTTGGAGCCATCAAATTTTGAAACTTCAGATTTTGGAAAAGTAAAGGGTGTGCATTGTTGCTCACCCTCCCTTGATCAAGAATATACAATTTGTACAGTCATGGCATGACTATTGTAGAGGAGCTATTGAAATGAAGAAGTTCCATCACATTTTGAAACTAAAGGGTGTGCATTGTTGCTCCCCCTCCCCAGATCAAGTGGATATGCCATGATTAGAAAAACGCATTTAGCTAAAATAAGTGCAGGAACTGACAAATCACACATTAGATTATGTTCATGAAATTGTATGTGTTAATAAGGCTTGCATAAAAAAGGAACCATAAAGGTGTTTGCCTAAAATTAGAAGTCAAGCACTGTCTACAGCTGATATGTAACTGTAGTTACACAATCTGTCCAGTAGAGAGTGTGGTTTACCTTTTTGTTTTATTGGGCTCTTTTTACACCTGGGATTTGTTGGGGATTAGGCCTCTACTAATCACTCCTATTAGACCTCTAATACAGAACCTGACAGCAAGGAGAGTTTCAGAAGTATAAGATTTGCAGATGAGAGTCTGAGAGTAAAGAGAGACAGAGAAATGGCGTGGGATAGGAAGACAGTTACCAAGTGGCTGGTAGCTCGAGCATGTGGGGGTAGAGTTTCTTTGTGTCGGTAACAGATCCCTCTGGTCTGTTCCAGATCGGGTTTCAGGTTTTAACACAGAACAATACTCTAGACTCTGCTTTGTTTCAGAAAGAGCTGCTTTGAGTTGATTTGACACTTTACATTTAAAAATGTTTTGTTGAAAGACCCTGAACATTTGAAATAACTCCGGACACAGCAGAACCAACAGACAAACGGACAGAGTGTGAGGTGTTCAGACAGCAGAACAAACAGACATACGGACCGAGCGTGAGGTGTTCAGACACAGCGGAACCAACAGACACACAGACAGAGCGTGAGGTGTTTGGACACAGAGAGGAACCAACAGACACACGGACAGAGCATGAGGTGTTTATACAGCAGAACCGACAGACAAACGGACAGAGCGTGAGGTGTTTGGACAGCAGAACCGACAGACAAACGGACAGAGTGTGAGGTGTTTGGACAGCAGAACCAACAGACAAACGGACAGAGCGTGAGGTGTTTGGACACAGAGAGGAACCAACAGACACGGACAGAGCATGAGGTGTTTGGACAGCAGAACCGACAGACACACGGACAGAGCGTGAGGTGTTTGGACAGCAGAACCGACAGACACACGGACAGAGCGTGAGGTATTTGGAAAGCAGAACCGACAGACACACGGACAGAGCTTGAGGTGTTTATACAGCAGAACCGACAGACACGGGCATAGCGTGAGGTGTTTGGACAGCAGAACCGACAGACACACGGGCAGAGCGTGAGGTGTTTGGACAGCAGAACTGACAGACACACGGACAGAGCGTGAGGTGTTTGGACAGCAGAACCGACAGACACACGGACAGAGCGTGAGGTGTTTGGACAGCAGAACCGACAGACACACGGGCAGAGCGTGAGGTGTTTGGACAGCAGAACTGACAGACACACGGACAGAGCGTGAGGTGTTTGGACAGCAGAACCGACAGACACACGGACAGAGCGTGAGGTGTTTGGACAGCAGAACCGACAGACACACGGACAGAGCGTGAGGTGTTCTGGCAAATGCTCCCTTCCTGATGACGTGGTGAACTCCATGTCATGCCGTCGCTATGGAAACGTTTCAGCTTTTCCTTTGGCGCTCTGCTCTGCGTGCTCTCCGCTACGCTGTTGGTTGTTGCCCTGGCGACGGAGCGCTGGGTCACTGGGGGCATCTTGTGTGGCACCGGGGCAGAGCTGGTCAATGCCAACTGCTCTGAGATGGACCAGTTCACTGGAGACATTTCCTACGGGCTGTTCCAGGGACAGAAAACCCATCGCTGTGGTCTGGGGATGCGTCGCTCCAAAATACACTGTAAGGACAAGGTGTGTGTGTGTTTGAGTCCAGATGACCTGGCTGGTATTAGTACGGTGGTTCTGAAACCGGTCCCGGAGACTCCGGCTGTATCATAACTGTGTGTGTGTCCAGTCTTCCCCGACCTGGTTCTGAGCCTCAATACGGGTCTCCATGTCCTGGTCATCGTGTTTCTGCTGGTGGCGCTGGGCTTCAGTCTCCTCAGCTTCTCCTTCTGCATCTACAACGCACGCAAGGTAGAACCCGGGCAGGATGTGAGTGTGTCAGGGCTGGTTTTAGATGTGTATCAGGGGTCAGGATTAGGGATTGGCATCAGAGGTAGGTTAGATTTAAATATAACATGTGAGAGTGATTGTATGTGTGTGTGTGTGGGGGGGGGATTTATATGTATGTGTTTTTGTTTCATTGTGTCATCCTGCGTTTTAGGTTCCCTACCAGAGTATCAAAGGCCCTGCTGGACTCTACATGTGGAACGTCATAGCAGGTAAACATGTGGACTCTACATGTGGAACGTCATAGCAGGTAAACATGTGGACTCTACATGTGGAACGTCATAGCAGGTAAACATGTGGACTCTACATGTGGAACGTCATAGCAGGTAAACATGTGGACTCTACATGTGGAACGTCATAGCAGGTAAACATGTGGACTCTACATGTGGAACGTCATAGCAGGTAAACATGTGGACTCTACATGTGGAACGTCATAGCAGGTAAACATGTGGACTCTACATGTGGAACGTCATAGCAGGTAAACATGTGGACTCTACATGTGGAACGTCATAGCAGGTAAACATGTGGACTCTACATGTACCACATCATAGCAGATACACTGAAACGCACATCAGTAGGTCACCTTGGGATTAGAGCTTAGGACCAGTAAGCAAATGGTTGCTTCCAAACCAACAATGTGGTTTGTGATTAGAGCTTCCAAACCAACAATGTGAACAATGTATTGATGTGCCCTTGAGCAAAGCACTTAACTATAAATCCTCCTGTAAAATGCTCTAGATACGTGTCTGCTAAATAACAAAAATACTGCATTTAACCAACACACACCCCTTTTGAATTCCCTTCTATTTTTGTATGTATAAACAACTAATGTTTCAAAAGTAATATGCACGTTCGAATTTGTGAGCAGAAAGCACTTGTTTAATTGTCCACTCTTTGACCGACCGGACCCTTCCCAGAACATTAATAGGCTGTACCATTTTAGTGGATCTTTCTCATACCCGCTATGTCAGTGGACAGTCACAGTTCCATTAATATAAAAGGATGAGTAATATGTTACATATTGGAAATGTCTTGAGTTAGCTAAGCCATTTATAGCATTCAAATCAAATAGTCATTATATAATTAATATGGCTCCTAATATAGTAATAATAGAAGAACAATGTAGTAGTCATAATATAATGTCTCATAATATAGTAATAATATAATAAGAACAATATAGTAATAACATGGCTCCTTTTTGTGTGATAGCTGATATTTTTCATAATTCAGAGCAATTTTAAGCAGGCAAGCTCCTGCTTAAAAATATAGACTTTATGAAAACAGTGTGTGTCAACTAAAATGTTAAAATCTGGACCAAACGATTAGCTAAAGAAATGGTCGACTATCAGGTCCAAAATTTTTAGTCATGGCAGCCTCTCCCTAAATGTTGTCTTGAGGGTTCACTGCTCTATTGTCTCAAACCTCTAGATCAAGACAAGCATAATAATGACCCTCTCCTCTCCCTCTCTGTCTCTCCTCTGTCTGTCTCTCCTGTCTCTCCTCCTCTCTCCTGTCTCTCCTCCTCTCTCCTGTCTCTCCTCCTAACAGCGGTGTTTGGCTCATTAGCGGTCCTGTGTTTCCTGGCAGCAGTCAGACAGCATCGTTTAACGGAACGTGTCTCCAACTTTAGGGAAACTCTCTTCCGGTTCTCCGTTCTGGACGAGGAACTGGATTGGTCCTTCTGGCTGGGCGTGGCCAGCGTTGCTACGCACGGCGTGGTGTGTGTAGTCGTGGCAATGAGCCGAATTAAACTGCCCAAACCACAGAGAAAGAAGCCACCTGAGCAGCCGACCGTCACTGCTGATGTTCTGATGTACTGACACACACACTGTCCCAGGACACTGTCCCAGGGAGTTGATCCACACTGTCCCAGGGAGTTGATCCACACTGTCCCAGGGAGTTGATCCACACTGTCCCAGGGAGTTGATCCACACTGTCCCAGGACACTGTCCCAGGGAGTTGATCCACACTGTCCCAGGGAGTTGATCCACCGTGTCCCAGGGAGTTGATCCACCGTGTCCCAGGGAGTTGATCCACCGTGTCCCAGAGAGTTGATCCACACAGTCCCAGGACACTGTCCCAGGGAGTTGATCCACCGTGTCTCAGGGAGTTGATCCACACTGTCCCAGGGAGTTGATCCACACTGTCCCAGGGAGTTGATCCACCGTGTCCCAGGGAGTTGATCCACACTGTCCCAGGGAGTTGATCCACCGTGTCCCAGGGAGTTGATCCACACTGTCCCAGGGAGTTGATCCACCGTGTCCCAGGGAGTTGATCCACACTGTCCCAGGGAGTTGATCCACACTGTCCCAGGGAGTTGATCCACCGTGTCCCAGGGAGTTGATCCACACTGTCCCAGGGAGTTGATCCACACTGTCCCAGGGAGTTGATCCACACTGTCCCAGGGAGTTGATCCACACTGTCCCAGGGAGTTGATCCACCGTGTCCCAGGGAGTTGATCCACTGTGTAACAGGACTGGCTGGGAGAACTTTTTTTTTTTTTTAGGCCAAAGCCAAAAAGATTAATCTTATCACATGACCACAGTTTTTGGTTGTGGAACATGAGTTCATTGGAGACAGACTGCTGAATAAAATTGTCTGCGAACTGTCTTGTAATGGCTTGTATTCTTTGTAACAGCTTGTATTCTTTGTAACGGCTTGTATTCTTTGTAGCGGCTTTCTCCGCAGGGTGGCCGGGCGATCCCTTAGAGATAGGGTGAGAAGCTCGGTCACCCGGGAGGAGCTCAGAGTAGAGCCGCTGCTCCTCCACATCGAGAGGGGTCAGCTGAGGTGGCTTGGGCATCTTTTTCGGATGCCTCCGGAACACCTTCCTGGGAAGGTGTTCCGGTCCCGTCCCACCGGGAGGAGACCCCGGGGAAGACCTAGGACACGCTGGAGGGACTATGTCTCCCGGCTGGCCTGGGAACGCCTCGGTGTCCCCCCGGAAGAGCTGGAGGAAGTGTCTGGGGAGAGGGAAGTCTGGGCATCCCTGCTTAGACTGCTGCCCCCGCGACCCGGCCCCGGATAAGCGGAAGAAGATGGTATGGTATGGTATGGTATTTGTTCAGTTGTTTAATGTTAGTAATTTGTTCTAATAATTGTAGTTGTACAATATTTGTATATACAGTTATGAATTAAAAATTTTTTAAATCGTCTAGTGTCGCTTACTACTGACGTAATTTTCTTTCGGGAAGGTCGCAAGGCAAGGCTAACTACACATGTAACCTAGATTTGCAAAGCCAGCAACAATAACGCCCTTTCAACAATCATCAGAGTTCCGGGAATTGAATTTCGCCTTTAAAATAAAGGTCTGTAGTATGAAATCCAGTCCATATCCGGAGAGAGACAAAACAAATATGGTGCTTTAGAATAATAACGTTTCATTTCGTTTAATTCATATTTCAATATTGGATTATTTTCTGTATCTGAAGATGGGTAACACATTTCTAAATATCACTCAGTACTGGGTGCTGATTCACATGGTTGTCCAAAATCGAACGTACAGAGTACTGCATTGATTGGAGGCGATGATGGTGCATTCATTACAAACATGGTTTAAAACCTAAATATAATACTTTTAACATATTAACAAATATGTGCCATTGTTTATTATTAGACATCATGTTTAATGCCACTATTACTGAAGCACTTTTTTTCTGACATTCCGAAACCCGGATGTATGCTTTTAGTGTTGCTGACAAGTCGCCGGTGGTGTAATTTACTGTTTTGTTGAATCTCTCTTTTGGCGGAATACATAATAAACAGATACGATGCTACCTTTAAAACGAGTGGTGCTGTTGGCTGCGAGGAGACATCAGTCTCGCTTCTTCTCAGCGTCACAAAACAACAGGAACTCTAGAAAAGTACGTTTAATTGAAGATGGCTAGCTAGCACTGAGCTAGTCTAGTCTGAAGTCTGGATGACCAGCAACCGAGCTAGTTACTAGGAGCCACTAGTTTTGTGAAGAATGTGAGTCAAGAGCACAGGCTGGATATATAGATGGATGGATGGATGAGCGATTGGTTGATAGTGCTATACAGTAGTGGTTAGCTAGCATGTGTTTGTCTCCAGGGTCTTGTGTTAGGTGTATATGAGAGAGGGGTAGGATTAGCATGTTAACTGTGTCTCTAGGGTCTTATGTTAGGTATCTATGAGAGAGGGGTAGGATTAGCATGTTAACTGTGTCTTCAGGGTCTTATGTTAGGTATCTATGAGAGAGGGGTAGGATTAGCATGTTAACTGTTTGTGCGTCTCCAGGGTCTTGTGTTAGGTGTCTATGAGAGAGAGAAGGAGCAGGACAGCCTCAATCTGACTGAAGCAGCAGCCGGGCTTGACAGCGTTCTGTCGGGGAAACTCACTGAACTGCTCAACATGTGAGTGAGTGTGTGTGTGTGTGCGCGTGCGCGTGCGTGCCTCTGCGTGTGTTTGTATGATGACCATGTCCTTGGTATTCTCAGATCAGGACCTGCTCTGAAAAAAGGCAAGAACAGAATATTCTACGGCCTTCATGAGGTAACACATTTTTTAACAAATCATACAATTATTAAATATATTTAAAATCATAAAACAAATGATGCAATTATGAACTGTATTTACCATTATAAAGTGATATAAATTACCTGAACTCAACCCCTGACATGCCTTATTGCAATCATAAACTGGTGACCAGCATGGTTACAGCAGTAAGAAGGGATGTGATGTCATACCTGTGGTATATGGCCTCATATGCTAACGCTGGAGCAAGATTCAAATCATCCAGTTTATAAAAACTATTGTGAAATAATATAAATGTTTTTAAACAAATCAAAGGTGGACACCGCTAAATAAAGTATAATAAATAAATTTCACATTATTATAAACCAGGTGTGTTAGATAAGCTCAGCACGTGTGGGGGTGTGTGTGTGTGTGTGTGTGTGTGTGTGTGTTTGTGTGCAGGACTTCCCGTGTATAGCAGTAGTTGGTCTGGGGAAGAGCTCTCTCGGGGTTTGTGGATCTGAATCCTGGGACACCTGCAAGGAGAACATCAGAGCTGCTGTCGCCGGTCTGTGGAGAGGAATGACCCTCCCTCTCTGTTTCCTTGTCCTCTCTCTCTCTCTCTCTCTCTCTCTCTCTCTCTCTCTCTTTCTCTTTCTGTCTGTCTTTTGACTTCTATCACTGTCCCTCCCTGTTTCTCTCCAATGTCTCACCTGTATTTGATGATTAAATGGACCCAGGTTGTTCTCTGTTGTGGCTGTGTAGGGGGCTGCCGGGTACTCCAGGACCACTCCCTGGCCCATATAGAGGTGGATGGGTGTGGTGACAGCCAGGCGGCAGCAGAGGGCGCTGTTCTGGGACTGTTCACATACGATGACCTCAAGACAAAGAAGAAGACCAAAGTCACTACACAGCTTCATGGCAGGTACACACGTGCACGCGCACACACACACACACACACACACTGACAAACACACTCACACACATAAAGAGCCATTATTCTCTCAAACACTGTGTTTGTAGTGGGTGTGTGTCAGGCTGGCAAAAAGGTGTGTTATATGGAGAGGGTCAGAACCTGGCCCGTTATCTGATGGAAGCTCCAGCCAATCACATCACTCCGTCTGTCTTCGCTGACATCATCACTCAAAGGCTGACTCCCTATGCTGAGCAGGTCACTGTTCATAAGAGGTGTGTCTTTCAGTGTGTGTTAAACAGGAGGGAGTGGATTTGTGATATAATGGATTTACAATAAAGTGAATAAATTAAATAAGTCATTCATAAAACATGTTATTTTCTTGCATTTTAATAAGATGTTGTGTCATTGTTCATAATGTGTCTAAGGTCTAAGGAGTGGATTGAGGAGCAGAAGATGGGAGCATTTCTCAGTGTTTCTAAAGGTGAATAATTTTATATTTATGTACAAATCCGTTTCCAAATAGTTGAGACACTGACTGAAATGCCAATAAAACAGAATGGGATGATATACAAATCATTTATCCCTATATTAAATTGAAAATAGTACAAAGACAACATATCAAATGTTGGAACTGAGAAATGTTGTTGTTTTTGGAAAAATACGTGCCCATTTTGAATTTGATGCCAGCAACACGTGTCAAATAAAATGGGACAGGCGCATGTGTTGTATCACCTCTTCTATTAACAAACACTCTGTAAGCATTTGGGAACTCAGGAGACCAATTGGTGTAGTTTTGAATGTGAAATGTTTTCCCATTCTTGCTTGATATTGTATTTCGTATTTTTCATTTCATAATGCGCTAAATGTTTTGAATGGGGGACAGGTCTGGACTGCAGTTTAGCAACCAGACTCTTTTACTACAGAGCCATGCTGTTGTGATATAAGGGGCGTGTGTTTTCAATAAACAATAAAATGTCTCAGTTAAAACATTTGAAATGTTGTCTTTACCATTTTCTATTGAATATAGGATTTCAATAATTTGCACATCATTGCATTCTGTTTTACTTTACATTTTACACAGCGTCCCAACCTTTTGGGAAATGGGTTATACATATGCAATGGTGATATTGAAACATCTTATATTTATCTTTTCCTTTAAAGGTGATATTGAAATATTTATCTGTTGATTTAAATGGATATTACAACATCTTGTATTTATATGTTCAGTTAAAGATGGTATTTAAACATCTTATTTTCATCTATTAAATGTAAGGGTGACAAATGATTCATTTTTTAAAAACTAATATTACATTCATGGGCAAATCATTGAGTGTTTTGATGCGTAGGCTTTTTTGATTGAGTTGCCCATCTAATAATAACATGTTATAATTACACTTGTGATCTTGGTATGTTCCTCTGGTCTCAGGGGAATAACATGTTGTTCTTATCTGCCAGGCTCAGAGGAGCCCCCTGTCTTCCTGGAGCTGCATTACAATGGCTGTCCTGACAACTCCCAGTCTCCTCTGCTGCTGGTGGGCAAGGGTATCACCTTTGACAGGTACACAGACAGACTGGTACACTGACAGACTGGTACACAGACATACAGACAGACAGACATACAGACTGGTACACTGACTGACAGACAGAGTCACCTGTACACTGACTGACTGACAGACAGAGACACCTGTACACTGACTGAGAGACAGACAGAGAAACATGCAGACCGACACATGCAAATGCTATGTATTTATTGAAAAATAAATGATCTGTAAGAAATCTCTTCTCAACAGTTTGAAGTCTCTGTCTCTCTCCAGTGGTGGTATCAGTTTGGTGTCTCTCTCTCTCTCCAGTAGTGGTATCAGTTTGACGTCTCTATTTCTCTAGTAGTGGTATCAGCTTGATGTCTCTCTCTCTCTCTCCAGTGGTGGTATCAGCTTGATGTCTCTCTCTCTCTCCAGTGGTGGTATCAGTTTGGTCTCTCTCTCTCTCCAGTGGTGGTATCAGCTTGATGTCTCTCTCTCTCTCCAGTGGTGGTATCAGTTTGGTCTCTCTCTCTCTCCAGTGGTGGTATCAGTTTGGTCTCTCTCTCTCTCCAGTGGTGGTATCAGCTTGATGTCTCTCTCTCTCTCCAGTGGTGGTATCAGTTTGGTCTCTCTCTCTCTCCAGTGGTGGTATCAGCTTGATGTCTCTCTCTCTCTCCAGTGGTGGTATCAGTTTGGTCTCTCTCTCTCTCCAGTGGTGGTATCAGTTTGGTCTCTCTCTCTCTCCAGTGGTGGTATCAGCTTGATGTCTCTCTCTCTCTCCAGTGGTGGTATCAGTTTGGTCTCTCTCTCTCTCCAGTGGTGGTATCAGTTTGGTCTCTCTCTCTCTCCAGTGGTGGTATTAGTTTGGTCTCTCTCTCTCTCCAGTGGTGGTATCAGCTTGATGTCTCTCTCTCTCCCCAGTGGTGGTATCAGCTTGATGTCTCTCTCTCTCTCCAGTGGTGGTATCAGTTTGGTCTCTCTCTCTCTCCAGTGGTGGTATCAGCTTGAGGTCTCTCTTTCTCTCCAGTGGTGGTATCAGCTTGATGTCTCTCTCTCTCTCCAGTGGTGGTATCAGTTTGGTCTCTCTCTCTCTCCAGTGGTGGTATCAGTTTGGTCTCTCTCTCTCTCCAGTGGTGGTATCAGCTTGATGTCTCTCTCTCTCTCCAGTGGTGGTATCAGTTTGGTCTCTCTCTCTCTCCAGTGGTGGTATCAGTTTGAAGCCTTCCTCAGGTATGGACGCTATGAGGGCTGATATGGGTGGAGCTGCCACTGTGTGTTCTGCCATCGTCACGGCAGCAGCCCTCAAACTGCCAATCAACATAATTGGTGAGCGCCCAGCCGTTTGTAGTCCAACTGTATGACGTAAGATGACTGCTCATTAATGCAAAATGCTGAACAAAGATCTGATTCCATGACACAAGGTTATGGTTGAGTGGTATTGTCATTCCATCCAGCTTGCATCCCGAAATATTATATACACTGTCGTACACAACAAAAACAATAAATTGTCTGTTAGAGAATGCTAACAAAATTAACATACAGGCCATCAGTTTTCCATAGACCGTTTGAGCTGATAGTGGTTACAAATGCAACAAAGAATATGTATGTGAAGCACACATGTGGACAGGCAGAGGTGGTGTGTGTTAATATGGTGTTAACTCCTCCCAGGTTTGGCACCCCTCTGTGAGAACATGCCCAGTGGGAAGGCCAACAAACCTGGAGACGTAGTCACAGCCAAGAACGGCAAAACCATACAGGTGTGTTATCTTTGATACAGAACTGTATGTGATGTGTGTTTCTGTGAGTGTGTGTGTGTATGTGGGTTAATGTGTGTGGTGTGCTAATGTGTTTCTGTCTGTGTGTGTGTGTGTGTAGGTGGATAATACAGATGCAGAGGGCAGGTTGATCCTAGCTGATGCTCTCTGTTATGCCCACAGCTTCAACCCCAGAGCCATAGTTAACACCGCTACACTGACGGGTTAGTACCGGTTAACACTGCTACACTCACGGGTTAATGCCGGTTAACACCGCTACACTGACGGGTTAGTACCGGTTAACACCGCTACACTGACGGGTTAATGTCGGTTAACACCGCTACACTGACGGGTTACTGTCGGTTAACACCGCTACACTGAAGGGTTAATGCCGGTTAACACCGCTACACTGACGGGTTAGTACCGGTTAACACCACTACACTGACGGGTTACTGTCGGTTAACACCGCTACGCTGACGGGTTAATGCTGGTTAACACCGCTACACTGACGGGTTAATGCCGGTTAACACCGCTACACTGACGGGTTACTGTCGGTTAACACCGCTACACTGACGGGTTAGTACCGGTTAACACTGCTACACTGACGGGTTAATGCCGGTTAACACCGCTACACTGACGGGTTAGTACCGGTTAACACCGCTACACTGACGGGTTAGTACCGGTTAACACTGCTACACTCACGGGTTAATGCCGGTTAACACCGCTACACTGACGGGTTAGTACCGGTTAACACTGCAACACTCACGGGTTAATGCCGGTTAACACCGCTACACTGACGGGTTAGTACCGGTTAACACTGCTACACTGACGGGTTTATGCCGGTTAACACCGCTACACTGACGGGTTACGAACCGTTAACACCACTACACTGACGGGTTAACACCGCTAGACTGACAGGTTACTACTGGATGATGCTGGATGTTGTTCTCTCTGTCGTTCTGTCAGGGGCAATGGATGTAGCCCTTGGATCTGCAGCAGCAGGAGTCTTCACCAACTCTGACTGGCTCTGGGAACAGATACACAAGGTTACACACACTAACACACACACTGTCAGTGTGGGCAGTATTCTAAGTGGTGGAGGATGTTGATTGGTTAAAGTGTGTGTGTGTGTGTTAGGCCAGTGTGGTGACCGGAGACAGGGTGTGGAGGATGCCGTTGTTTGACCATTACACCAGACAGGTCACTGACTGCCACCTGGCCGACCTCAACAACGTTGGCAAGTACAGCCGGTAAGAACACACCCTAAAACCACAAGTACAGCCGGTAAGAACACACACTAAAACCACAAGTACAGCCGGTAAGAACACACACTAAAACCACAAGTACAGCCGGTAAGAACACACACTAAAACCACAAGTACAGCCGGTAAGAACACACACTAAAACCACAAGTACAGCCGGTAAGAACACACACTAAAACCACAAGTACAGCCGGTAAGAACACACACTAAAACCACAAGTACAGCCGGTAAGAACACACACTAAAACCACAAGTACAGCCGGTAAGAACACACACTAAAACCACAAGTACAGCCGGTAAGAACACACACTAAAACCACAAGTACAGCCGGTAAGAACACACCCTAAAACCACAAGTACAGCCGGTAAGAACACACCCTAAAACCACAAGTACAGCCGGTAAGAACACACCCTAAAACCACAAGTACAGCCGGTAAGAACACACCCTAAAACCACAAGTACAGCCGGTAAGAACACACCCTAAAACCACAAGTACAGCCGGTAAGAACACACCCTAAAACCACAAGTACAGCCGGTAAGAACACACCCTAAAACCATGAGTAGTCGGTAAGAACACACCCTAAAACCACAAGACCAGTCAGTAAGAACGCATACTAAAACCACAAGACCAGTCAGTAAGAACGCATACTAAAACCACAAATCCAGCTGGTAAAAGGTTCTGTGGGAGATTAGAAAAGTTAAATTGTTTATTATTACGTTTTATTTAATTTGATTGAAGTAATTATGTTTCTGAATAGATATGTTGTTATATGTTCAAAGACACTTTTACATGTTCAGCTGACGTTGGAAAACTAAATGTGTCTGTCTGTCTGTCTGTGTGTGTGTGTGTGTGTCTGTGTGTGTGTGTGTGTGTGTGTGTGTGTCTGTCTGTCTGTGTGTGTCTGTCTGTGTGTGTGTGTGTGTGTGTGTGTCTGTCTGTCTGTGTCTGTCTGTCTGTCTGTGTGTGTGTGTGTGTCTGTCTGTGTCTGTCTGTCTGTGTGTGTGTGTGTCTGTCTGTGTGTGTGTGTCTGTCTGTGTGTGTGTGTCTGTCTGTCTGTCTGTGTGTGTGTCTGTCTGTCTGTGTGTGTGTGTCTGTCTGTCTGTCTGTGTAGTTCTGGCGGAGCCTGCACCGCCGCAGCCTTCCTGAGGGAGTTTGTGACTGCCCCTCATTGGGCACACCTGGACATTGCCGGGGTGATGACCAATAAGGATGAGGTATGCTAGTCTTCTAGAATGTTGTTCTTAGAACTGCTTCTGTTCTAGAACCAGGGCCTGCCCTAGGCATAAGCAACATAAGCACCCGCTTAGGGACTGCTAGTGACCCCCGGACCACTAGGGGATGGGGGTCCACAAATGTAATTTAGCTTAGGCCCCCCAAAAGGCTAGGACCGACACTGTCTAGAACAGACAGAAGGTTCTTCCAGGGTGGAATGGGATGGAATGATTGTTGTTAACAGTACGCTCCTTTCTCTCTCGTTCTCCAAGGTTCCCTATCTGAAGAAAGGAATGTCTGGGCGACCAACCCGTACGTTAATAGAATTTGCTGGGAGATTGGCTACCCATATCTGACCATACACACGTAGACTAGGGCTCTGCTGTCCCCCATATGACTGGTCTAAAGTAGTACACTACATAGGCAATAGGATGCCATCTGGGATTCACGCTGAGCCTTGTGTATTAGATCTGCTCCCCAGCTTTGTTCAGAACCCAGTATCCAAGCTTTTCTACTGGGATACAGCCACTGTTATCTTTTTAATATTAGAATTGCCCAAATTATCATGTCATTTAAACAAACATGAATAAAAAATATTTTGAACTAATATCTGATTCCGGGTTGTTTCTCCATGTCACATTGTCTAACCATGTGACTACGTGACTGGACAGCTTCCTGCCGGGGGAGAATCTGCAATCATCCTCGCTTCCTCGCCTCAAAACTGATTGGATGATTAGGTCAAAGGGGCTGGACCTCTGGCTTTCTCATCAAATGAATTTTGCAAAGCAGACGAAGAGGATACCACGGTGCAGGTGTCAGAATTCAAGTACCTTGGGATGTGGTTTGATGAGAAGTTGACTTGGAGGACCCACGTGCAGTTTATTGCTGTGAGATGTTGAAGGGCTATGAACCTTATGCGGGCAGTGGTAGGGTCTGATGGGAAGTGGATAGACGTACTCTGGTGTGTATGTATCAGACGCTGATTAGGTCAGTTTTACACTATGGGTGTTTGTTTATGGATATGCAGCTAAATCTGTATTGAAATGTCTAGATGTGGTCCAGATGACAGCGTTATGGCTGTGTGTTGAAATGTTTAAGGATGTAGATAATTGCTGGGAACGGGAAGTGGGCAAGATAAAGGTGTTTGGGTGGGTGATTGGGAAGTTGGTGGAGGAGTATGGATTAAGTGAGAGGGAAGTGGGGCCTACAGTCGCACTGGGTTCCACATTGGTTGTTTCTCAGCGGCTGTGTTAGGCAGCTTACAGACTGGAAGGTCAGACAGAGGTGACTTGTTGGTGGAGATGATGGTGTTGTTGGGATTGGAGAGGATGGGTGTGGTGGTTCGGTTCTGCTGGGTTCCGGCTCATGTTGGTGTGGGTGGAGGAAGGAGAGAGTGGGTGTACAGGTACCGTTAGGACGGGGGGAAATTAAAACGTTGATAAAGGGGGTAGGTGTTGACTGTTGGCAGAGGAAGTGGGATAGTAGCAGGAAGGGGAGAGGGTATTATGGGGTGCAGTGGACAGTGAGGTTCGAGGTGAGTAATATGGGGTGTAGGAGAGAAGAGGTGATGTGGTGTCGACTATGATTAGGGCATACAGGACTGAACATCTCATTGAAGGTGATAGGTAAGCATGAAACAGGGCTGTGTGATGGGTGTTGAGTGGAGGAAACAGTTGAACATGTGTTGATGTATTGTGAACAGTATGATGTTTAGAGGGAAAGGTTGTATGAGAAGGTTATAGAGGGGAGGGGAGGAAGTGGGATGTAGAGGGGTTGCTGGGGGGGCGGGAAGGGGAGTGGGATGGTGGCTAAGGCTGTATGTCCATTTCTCACGGCTTCAGGTCTGAGCCGGAGGATATAGGAAAGGCAGGCCGTGAGGGGCCTCACACTCCGGTAAGGTAGGTGGCGGTATATGCACGTTCAATGGATGCGAGCAGCCATTAATTTGAGAGAAGATACCAGAAGTAGAATTGAGATCTTCCCATTTACGCCGTAGCTACTTTTCCACAAAAATGTCTTCCTCCATGGGCAGCGGGATGTTTCCCGGCCAGCAGCCGCCTGGTTCTCACCCTGTCGGTGGACCTGGAGGACCGGGTCAGTCGGGACTACTTTCCGGAGCTCCGGGAAACCGAAGCCAGGGCGCCAATACTTTGGTGGACGACCTGGAGGCTTCTTTCGAGGTACGAGAGCGACTCTGTCGCTGATGTTTTGCAACATGTTAGCTAGCTTGGTAGCTGGGTAATGTCAGCCCGCTAAATCGCAGTAAACACTACTAGTTGTGATTCAGTTCGGTATCCAGTCTAGGTCGTATATCTGTTGCTATCCATGATGTTACCTACACACTACGTTGGCCAGCTACCTTCTGTTCTTGTAAATGACTAACCAGTGGATCGGTGGTTTCACTGAAGTCAGCCAACTGTAAAGAGTTAGCGGCTAACTAGCTAAAGGTTCATTGTTGATGGTATCTGCAGGCTTGCTTTGCGTCACTTGTGAGTCAAGACTACGTGAACGGAACTGATCAAGAGGAGATCCGAACCGGTGAGACCATACAAGCGTTGCTTTCCAAGTGCCATTCTGTTTCTCTTATAGTCCAGTACTTTCTAAACTGGCTGTCATACCTCTCTGTCTGACCTCAGGTGTGGACCAGTGTATTCAGAAATTTCTGGACGTTGCCAGACAGACGGAGTGTTTCTTTCTGCAGAAGCGTCTTCAGTTATCAGTCCAGAAACCAGAACAGGTGATCAAAGAGGTGGGTACTCCATTAAACAAAACCTTTTGGTTTCTGTTGGTTTACATTCATCTAGGTATGTCACCATTTTGTTCTATTTGCTTCCATTTAATGAAACGTCCCTGCACTAAAACATATTTGGCAGGATGATTACACGTTACTGTTGCCAAATGTTTTGAAAGAGAAACTCAAGAAATAAATTGCATGCAAACAGGGCAACCGAAATAGGGAAGAACCTGCCTAAATGTGTCATCTCTCCATCATCTTCTCCCCCTATTCTCATCCTCTCCCCCCATTCTCCTGTCTTTCTAGGATGTATCTGAGCTTCGTAATGAGCTCCAGAGGAAAGAGTTGCTGGTTCAGAAACACCTTTCTAAGCTGCACCATTGGCAACAGGTATGTCTGATTACTGACCCGCTTTATTATAATTAATGGCAAAATTTAGAACAGTTTTCACTTTCCTGGCCTCTTTCTAGTCCTGTTACGTTGGAGCTACACTACAGACATTGAGCATTCGACATCGCCATCAGCCGCCAACTGTTAAGAAACGCCCCCTTTGAAATAAATGACGGCGGCTACGCTACGCGCATTGTGTCACGTCCAGTGACAGCGCCCAACCTTCACAAAACGCTGAGGTTCAATTCTTGATGGCTGACGCGCACATTCATTTTGTCATGTGAATTGAAATAATAAGACATTGGTTTTGGTGGGGCAGATTTGGTGTATTGGCTCATTACAAATGATGGTAACTCACATTGGCCTGTTATGTAGGGACAAAAATATGGATTTGCGGTAAGCACAAGAAATATAGGTTTTGTATGAACAAATGTACCCATTGTATAAAGAAATCATTGTCAAAGAACGAGCATGGGACGAGATTGGCTCAATCACTGAGCTGCCAGGTAAACTGAATAAAGTCAGGACTACTAACCCTAACCCAGGACTACTAACCCTAACCCAGGACTACTAACCCTAACCCAGGACTACTAACCCTAACCCAGGACTACTAACCCTAACCCAGGACTACTAACCCTAACCCAGCTCTACTAACCCTAACCCAGGACTACTTTAATGTAGCTAGTAGTAGGTTTGCTGCTAGCTAACAGTGTTCGCAATGTAAACAATAGCAACTTATGTATTAGAGCAGTGGTTCCCAACCTTTTTCAGTTACTGTACCACTGACGGAGGTTTGCACTGCTTGGAGTACCCCTGAAGTACCCCCTCATGTTCATTTCACTAGTAAGTCTATGGTGTCATGAGGTTTTTCAAGTGCCCCCTGTGGAGAGGCCAAGTACCCCCAGGGGTCCTAGCCCCCCGGGTTGGGAACCACCCTATTAGAGGACGGTTTTATAATCCACGATCAGCAATGTCATTATTGTGAAAAACTTTATTTTACTTACCCTTTATTAAAAAATAACCTTCTCCCCTTTACGAAAAAACATGTTCTGTGTAGCAGGTAAAATGTCAGATGGACACGATGCTGATGGCAGTGCAACACAATGCGTGTAAATTATGTTGTTCTGGTCTCAAGGCATCATTAAATAGTTCTATTAGAATTTTCCAGGATTAAATGTTTTGCACATTTGTAACCAAGTACTTGTTTCTGATTCTCTCAGGCAATATTGAAAATGCTATATTTTAACAATCTGCCCAAAGACGACCGTAAAACAATGACAGTCATGCAAAGTGAAGTCAGATGGCCCGTGCTCGGTTTGCAATAACTTTTGTCTTGGGGTTAAGTTTAGGGTTAGGATTAGGATCGGGTTATGGTTGTTTTGTGATAATGTTTAGGGTTAAGTTTAGGGTTAGGATTAGGATCGGGTTATGGTTGTTTTGTGATAATGTTTAGGGTTAAGGTTATGGTTAGGAAAATGTTTTTAATGGTAGTAAATCCTCATGAAAACCCAACGTGTGTTTTTGTAGGTCCTGGAGGATGTTAGCATCCAGCATCGTAAACCTTCAGATCTCCCTCCACCTGGACCCCTTGCCTTCCTGGAGCAGGCCTCCGCCAGCCTCCCCCCTGCCCCACTCAAACAGACTTAACACACACCTCCTCCAGCCTCCCCCCTGCCCCACTCAAACAGACTTAACACACACCTCCTCCAGCCTCCCCCTGCCCCACTCAAACAGACTTAACACACACCACCTCCAGCCTCCTCCCTGCCCCACTCAAACAGACTTAACACACACCTCCTCCAGCCTCCTCCCTGCCCCACTCAAACAGACTTAACACACACCACCTCCAGCCTCCTCCCTGCCCCACTCAAACAGACTTAACACACACCACCTCCAGCCTCCTCCCTGCCCCACTCAAACAGACTTAACACACATCACCTCCAGCCTCCTCCTTGCCCCACTCAAACAGACTTAACACACACCTCCTCCAGCCTCCCCCTGCCCCACTCAAACAGACTTAACACACACCTCCTCCAGCCTCCTCCCTGCCCCACTCAAACAGACTTAACACACACCACCTCCAGCCTCCTCCCTGCCCCACTCAAACAGACTTAACACACACCACCTCCAGCCTCCTCCCTGCCCCACTCAAACAGACTTAACACACACCTCCTCCAGCCTCCCCCTGCCCCACTCAAACAGACTTAACACACACCACCTCCAGCCTCCTCCCTGCCCCACTCAAACAGACTTAACACACACCACCTCCAGCCTCCTCCCTGCCCCACTCAAACAGACTTAACACACACCTCCTCCAGCCTCCCCCTGCCCCAGCGAAAGTTGTCTTACTTTATATTTCTGTAAATATTTCTTCTGTTTTGTACCAAGAATAAATGTTTTGATCAGAACCTACATTGTCAGTAATTTGGGTTTTCAAATGGATTTAGATCAGAACAGTATTTAATGGTGGTGTCATGGATATGGATCAGAACAGTATTTAATGGTGGTGTCATATGGATTTGGATCAGAACAGTATTTAATGGTGGTGTCATATGGATTTGGAACAGAACAGTATTTAATGGTGGTGTCATATGGATTTGGAACAGAACAGTATTTAATGGTGGTGTCATATGGATTTGGATCAGAACAGTATTTAATGGTGGTGTCATATGGATTTGGATCAGAACAGTATTTAATGGTGGTGTCATATGGATTTGGATCAGAGCTCTGTTTTAATATGGTGACATAATACAATGCACATTGTCCTGAATACAAAGGGTAGTGCACTAGATAGGCACCCTACTTACTATAGACCCCGGTTGAATTAGGGCACTAGATAGGCACCCTACTTCTTATAGACCCCGGTTGAATTAGGGCACTAGATAGGCAACCTACTTCCTGTAGACCCAGGTGGAAGTAGTGCACTAGATAGGCACCCTACTTCCTATAGACCCAGGTTGAAGTAGTGCACTAGATAGGCACCCTACTTCCTATAGACCCAGGTTGAAGTAGTGCACTCCATAGCCAAGCACCATGGACTTGTAGTGGATGTACAGGTCAAGTGGACTGAGAGGAAGAGCAGGTAATGTGGGAGAACTTGGGAAGGTTGAAGACCAGGTGGCTGCAGCATTGTGGATACATTGCAGGTGTTTGATGGCAGAAGCAGGAAGTCCAACCAGCAGGTAATTACAGTGACCCAGAGTGAGATGACAAGTCCCTGGATTAGTATCTGCACCACTCCCTGGGTGAGGTCGTTGTTTAGGAATGGTATAGAGCATGGGTGTCCAAAAAGTTTCATGGAGGGACGTGTTTCTGCAGGTTTTGCTCTCTCCTTGTACTTGATTGACTAATTATGTTAATAATTGGTTAGTTTCTACCCTCACCTGGTTGTGTAGGTGAGAATTTTGAATCAATTTATAGGAGAAACCAAAAACCTGCAGACACTCGTCCTTCCGCGGAACTGTTAAAACAGCCCTAATCTAGAGCATGAGCTGCTGAAGGAAGTCAGCTTTTCAGAAAACACAGAAGAACAATCTTCCTCTATGATCATTTGAGTCTGAGATTAAAAAAGCTGTGCCCATAATAATGAAAATGTTACTATTTGTCTGTCTTAGTAATTATCTGTGTGCGAATGAGATAAATGTTTGATGTAAATTGAAACGTTCTCTGTCCTGAATATAACAGGCGCAGGCGTAACCGTCCATGGCCACGAGATTATTGCCAGCCGATATCATTAAACCGTAAATTGTGTTGACGGTCTCTGTGTCTAACAGATTGATGAATACTTAGTTCATGTGTAATGCCCGGCCTGGAAAACAGAGGACAAAGAACACACCTCTATAGTATTTGCTTGTTACAGGACTCACACAGAAACACCACCCGTTCCCTCCTACTGTTTGTATCGCGCTTGGAGGTTATGAAAGCTTTGCTGTAGGATGATTGGTGGTTGCTGTAGAAACTCCGCGTCTCACTATCATCAGTCCATCTCCAGGGCCAATGAGAGCGCCCGTTCGGCCCCCTGACGTTGGTCTCCTCTCCCCTCGTCCAATCAGACCCATAGATAATACTCCACTTGCTGCGTCACGACAGCCTCTTGCTCAGGTAGACGGAGCCACCGCTGCACCAAGGTAAGAAATAAAATATTGCTTTAATGTTTTTTAATAAAATGTCGTATTATAACATTTAACGCATCTGTAAAGATTATGCGAATATTTTGAGAGGAACACATGTAGTTGGCTACTATAAAGCTTTAAAAACAGTTGCGCGTTACTGGTATATAGCCTAATGTAGCGGACAGATATGCGCGACAGTAGTTTGCAATAGAAATGTTAACGGTATCGCACTTAGTTCTACTTGATTCTATTTTTAATAGACAATACAGTGTTATTTCTCAATACAGCGTTGTTTCTGTAGCTCTCTGTCACGAGTGGAGAGGTCTTTTATAGATACAATTGCCTATAGTTAAAGTATATCCAGTTAATGAGACTATACCTTCGATATCAGTATTGTAATGTCTTCATAACATCTTTAATTGGCCTAGTACTCATGTACAGAACTCTCCATGTTGTAACTGAACTTTGCCAAGTAGGTAGTTGACCACAAAAACATTTGTTATCGTCAATAGCTCTCTCAAAAGACGTATCCGAAAGCAGAGGAGGGATACAAATCCATACTTTTTCCTGATTTAAAAATAAAAATACTGTTTGAAATTATTAATAGCTCTTTCGAAAAGCGTGTGTTGACTAAATATGATCATGCAGTGCTTTATGTGACAGCAATTGAATATTCATATGGGTTTACACTTCGTGTCCGGCTGTAGATTTTCCATTAGTTTTCAGGATATATGGTGGTGTTGGATCTTTTATCACTTATTTGTCTTTAGTTGGCAGTGTTTGTTATAGTGTTGTGTTTTTGGTTATAGTGTTGTGCTCTATGTAATTGTATTGTGTTACAGTTTGTAGTGTTGTGTCATAGTGTTGTGCTGTATGTAATTGTATTGTGTTATAGGTTGTAGTAGGTTATAGGTTATATTGTTGTTTCACAGTATTATGTGATATGGTTTAGTGTTGTGTTATTGGTTAAAGTATTGTGTTATATGTTTCAGTACTGTGTTATATGTTTCAGTACTGTGTTATATGTTTCAGTACTGTGTTATATGTTTCAGTACTGTGTTATATGTTTCAGTATTGTGTTATATGTTTCAGTACTGTGTTATATGTTTCAGTATTGTGTTATATGTTTCAGTACTGTGTTATATGTTTCAGTACTGTGTTATATGTTTCAGTACTGTGTTATATGTTTCAGTACTGTGTTATATGTTTTGCTCAGCTGCCTAAGGAGTGTAATTAACCATTAACAGATTTTGATTGTCCATCAACACATGCATTGCTCATTGCTTTTATACATCCAGATTAATCTGATCTTTTTGTGTTACCCAGATAATTTTTATGTGGGTATGTTGAATTTTTATATAGAACTAATTTGATAAATAGCAATACTGTGTGCGTGTGCGTGTGCGTGTGCGTGTGTGTGTGTGTGTGTGTGTGTGTGTGTGTGTGTGTGAGATAGAGATGGGCATTATTAATGTATTACACAGGACACACAACTGTCTCTTATCACAGCCATTGCAAATAGTAACGTTTGTCGACAGTCTCCTCCCCATCACCGCTAGCCAATCAGAATGGAGGTCAACGGCACAGCCACCATCTTGTCGTCCGCATACCTGGCTGTCGAATACGTTGACGCAGTTCTACCTGACAACCCTCTGCAGCCATCACTACAACAGGCATGGGGGTAATACTGCGATTACTATAGTAGTACTATAGGACTATTCTACTCCAACTACAGAAATGCAGCTAGGACTATTCTACTAGAACTACAGTAATACACACAGGCCTAAAATACTACAACTAAAGTAATACAATTAGGACTGTTCTTCTACAACTACAGTTATACAACTATGACTGTTCTACTACAACTACAGTAATACAACTAGGCCTGTACTACTAAAACTGCAGTAATACAACTAGGACTATCCTACAACAACTAAAGTAATACAACTAGGACTATCCTACAACAACTACAGTAATACAACTAGGACTATCCTACAACAACTACAGTAATACAACTAGGACTATCCTACAACAACTAGGACATTAATACAACTAGGACTATTCTACTACAACTACAGTAATACAACTAGGACTATCCTACAACAACTACAGTAATACCATGAGATCTATTCTACTACAACTAGGACATTAATACAACTAGGACTGTCCTACAACAACTACAGTAATACCATAAGATCTATTCTACTACAACTAGGACATTAATACAACTAGGACTATTCTACTACAACTACAGTAATACAACTAGGACTATTCTATTCTACTAGGTCTGATCCATGCCCATGAGTTGATGCCCAAGCCCAGGCTCTGTCCAATATCACAGGAATTTGATGAGCCCACAACCCCTAAATAGACAGTTGTTTTTAAATATGCCCAGAATGTCCCCTAGACCATCTTATAGCAGAAACATCAGTGTGTGTCAGGGGAATAGGACCCATGCCTTGTTTAAAAAGTGAAGAAGGGATTATTAACTTAAATATGATGAAATCAAAAACTATTGTGGATTTAAAAACTGTGGTTGACTGACTGATTATTCCAGAGACCATATGACCAACTGACTGTTTTACTGACTTTCTGACGGTCTGACTTTGAGTTTGACTCATTCATTAATAAATAATTGACAGGTCTGTGTTGATTTCTGTCCCTAGGTATATGAATGACAACTACACTAAGTTTCAGATTGCAACCTGGGGTTCTCTCATCGTCCATGAAGCCATCTACTTCCTGTTCTGTCTCCCTGGCTTCCTGTTTCAGTTTATGCCCTTTATGCAAAAGTACAAAATTCAGCCGGTAAGTGTGTGTTCATCAAAAACAACAGGTTAGTCCCAAAAAAAACTGTGATGATTTTCCTGTTGTTTTTAAGTACTGATTTTAAAAAAGCCTTTTAAAAAACAGAAGGGCGTGGTATTAGAAACAACTTGTTTAAGGTCTCAGAATGAGTGACATGATTGGTTGAAATGCTATCTGCGCCGACCTTGGTGCAAACTGATTAGTCATTTCACACCTGATACAAGAGTACGGTCAGAAAATATCCACTGCCCACCATCCCAAAAATACTATAATCTAAGCGGTGTGTGATATATAATTATGAGATAAGGCCACTGTTACGGCCAATTTCCCCCCATATGTTAATTTCAGTAAACAGAATAAAAAACATGAGCAATTAGGATTCGGAGTCCTCCTAGTGTTGAGACAAAATGTTTTGTGAGTACAGCCCCTGATCACCGATGAAGGAGAAGCAGGGAAGTCTTTAAACTCTATTTCTATGTTTGTGCGTGTGTGTAGGACAAGCCAGAGACATGGGAGAAGCAGTGGAAGTGTTTTAAGATGCTGCTGTTCAACCACTTCTGCATCCAGCTGCCCATGATCTGTGGGACCTACCACTTCACAGAGTACTTCAGCATCCCCTACGACTGGGACAGCATGCCCCGATGGTACACACACACACTCATCCCCTACCACTGGGACAGCATGCCCCGATGGTACACACACACACTCATCCCCTACCACTGGGACAGCATGCCCCGATGGTACACACACACACACACACACACACACACACATACACAAATGCACTGTTCTGTCTGTCTTCCCCCTCCCCAGGCCCTACCTGTTGGCCCAGTGTTAAGGCTGTTCTGTCTGTCCTCCCCCTCCCCAGGCCCTACCTGTTGGCCCAGTGTTAAGGCTGTTCTGTCTGTCTTCCCCCTCCCCAGGCCCTACCTGTTGGCCCAGTGTTACGGCTGTTCAGTCTGTCTTCCCCCTCCCCAGGCCCTACCTGTTGGCCCAGTGTTACGGCTGTTCTGTCTGTCTTCCCCCTCCCCAGGCCCTACCTGTTGGCCCAGTGTTAAGGCTGTTCTGTCTGTCCTCCCCCTCCCCAGGCCCTACCTGTTGGCCCAGTGTTAAGGCTGTTCTGTCTGTCCTCCCCCTCCCCAGGCCCTACCTGTTGGCCCAGTGTTACGGCTGTTCAGTCTGTCTTCCCCCTCCCCAGGCCCTACCTGTTGGCCCAGTGTTACGGCTGTTCTGTCTGTCTTCCCCCTCCCCAGGCCCTACCTGTTGGCCCAGTGTTAAGGCTGTTCTGTCTGTCTTCCCCCTCCCCAGGCCCTACCTGTTGGCCCAGTGTTAAGGCTGTTCTGTCTGTCTTCCCCCTCCCCAGGCCCTACCTGTTGGCCCAGTGTTAAGGCTGTTCTGTCTGTCTTCCCCCTCCCCAGGCCCTACCTGTTGGCCCAGTGTTAAGGCTGTTCTGTCTGTCTTCCCCCTCCCCAGGCCCTACCTGTTGGCCCAGTGTTAAGGCTGTTCTGTCTGTCTTCCCCCTCCCCAGGCCCTACCTGTTGGCCCAGTGTCTGGGCTGTGCTGTGATTGAGGACACCTGGCATTACTTCCTGCATCGCCTGTTGCATCATCGGCGGATTTACAAATACATCCACAAAGTTCACCACGACTTCACTGTGAGTATGCAAACACACACACAGACTCACAAACACACACACAGACTCACAAACACACACACAGACTCACAAACATACACAGATGCACTTACACAAGCGTGCTATAACCCTTCTGTCTTTGTGCATGCGTGCTATAACCCTTCTGTCTTTGTGCGTGCGTGTGTAGTCTCCGTTCGGCATGCAGGCAGAGTATGCCCATCCTGCTGAGACTGTGATTCTGGGGGCTGGTTTCTTCATCGGCATTATGGTGTTCTGTAACCATGTCACATTGCTATGGGCCTGGGTCGCCTTCCGACTGATGGAGACCATCGACGTACACAGGTACACACACCATGCATACACCTGGAGACCATCGACGTACACAGGTACACACACCATGCATACACCTGGAGACCACAGGACACTGGTTGGGAGTTAATTTAACACCATCAACACCAAGGCAGGAAATGGGAAAAACACACTCAGATACTCCAAATAGTCCAGCCGGGTCGGAGGTCTTTGGGCTGGTCGTTCAGCTCTACGGGTCTCTGTCTGAGGTCTTTGGGCTGGTCGTTCAGCTCCACGGGTCTCTGTCTGAGGTCTTTGGGCTGGTCGTTCAGCTCCACGGGTCTCTGTCTGAGGTCTTTGGGCTGGTCGTTCAGCTCCACGGGTCTCTGTCTGAGGTCTTTGGGCTGGTCGTTCAGCTCCACGGGTCTCTGTCTGAGGTCTTTGGGCTGGTCGTTCAGCTCCACGGGTCTCTGTCTGAGGTCTTTGGGCTGGTCGTTCAGCTCTACGGGTCTCTGTCTGAGGTCTTTGGGCTGGTCGTTCACCTCCACAGGATTATGTGATGCAGATGCAGTCTACTGGGGAACAGACACACAGGACATTAGTGGGCTTACCTCACTGGGACCACCTGCCCCCTCTTTATAGCTATCCCAATTGGACCTGATTGAAGGCAGATGTGTAAGGGTGTAGCTGGACTTACTAGCTTCCCCCAGTATGTGCCAGCGCCTGCGAGTGGTTTCAGCATGCGCTCTCTACATTGTCTCGAACCGCCAATTACAGCGTGCTCCCCCTTCGCAACGGCGAGATTCTGGTATGGCAGGCGCACCACAGAATGCAAGCAAAACAAACATAAAGCTTTTGTTGATTCTTTCTGACTGTTCTTCTCCTGTCTGACCACCGGGGGTCTCAGATACACACCATGTTATTCTCCTGTCTGACCACCGGGGGTCTCAGATACACACCATGTTATTCTCCTGTCTGACCACCGGGGGTCTCAGATACACACCATGTTATTCTCCTGTCTGACCACCGGGTTCTCAGATACACATCATGTTATTCTCCTGTCTGACCACCGGGGGTCTCAGATACACACCATGTTATTTGGAATTCTGTTTCCTATAGATGAGAGCTACCCATCCGGGTACTTTGCCTTTGACATAAACATGTTGACTGGACGGGTCCCATAGTTGACCATTTTCACCCTCTGCGGATGGCCTGAAGCCACAGATCTCTTCTTTTGGTGTCCTTTGCTTTTTTGGGAAGTAAAGAAAAGCGTAAACTAGGGTTTTTTCTCTTATTCGACGTGCAAAATGAAACGCTGCAGCTTTTAGACAAGGTACCAGAAAATATTTTCAATTTTGCATCATTGTCTTTTACACTTTTACAGCGCTAGGGGGCGCTGTAAAAGTGGGCGTGGTCGTTCGAACGAGAGTAAAGTGACCTATAGCTGCTCTCATTTATCATCAGACCCTTCATTATCAACCTGGAAAAATAACGGACCCTCTCAACATATCCAAAAATTCTTATTGACAAATCAAAGCCATTCAATATTTATAGAACGTTGCTACAATATTTATAGAACGATTCCAGCTGTCCTCTGTCTCTGCTGTTCATATATACATTATTTACACGTTCATTACTTAGTTGCTGTTGGTCCTTTCTTTAATCATGATTTGACTGTGATGGTTGTAAGACTGATTACCCCTTCTCACTGTCCTCAGTGGATATGACGTCCCTCTGAACCCACTTCATCTGATCCCATTCTATGCCGGCTCACGTTTCCATGATTTCCATCATATGAACTTTGTGGGAAACTACGCGTCAACATTCACCTGGTGGGACAAGTTGTTCCACACTGATGCCCAGTACAACAAGCACCTGCTGAGCAAGAAAGACCAGTAGACACACACACACATATACACATACACAAACACATACAGACACATTTGAAGGACGGAACTAGACTCTGGAGTGTGCAGTGCCTTATGGGAAAAAATACACTAGCATATACTAGAACGGTCTTGAACAATAGCATTCCCCAGATGTCTAACCGTAACATCAGACTTTTCTCCTTGAATGAAACATTTTTGTTGAGATTATTATTATGAATGACGTTTTTTCCCCACTGTTGTGATTAAACTTTTTTTACCTGTTGGTTTTTCCTGAAGCACTTTACTTCCCTTTAACAGTTCTAGAATATTAGTCCAGTAGGGTTCTAGAATATTAGTCCAGTACAGTTTTAGAATATAATTTGGTGTCAAGGTTTAAAATCTGCATTCAGATGTTTTTTCTCGTACCTCCCTCATGCTGTTGTCTCTGTGAGGTTGTACTGTTAGAACCGTATAGCAGACTGCTGAGTATGTTGACCACGTCTTCACATCACAAACCAGCTGTCCTGCTTTCTGTTCTACCCAAATAATGAATCTTACTCACCTGGTGTCCAGGTTTAAACCAGTCCCTGATAATGGATCTCACACTCCTGGTGTCCAGGTTTAAACCAGTCCCTGATAATGGATCTCACTCACCTGTTGTCCAGGTTTAAACCAGTCCCTTGATTAGAAGGGAGTAGTGTTACTCACTCGGATTAGCAGATATCTGTTTAAAGGTTAAAGTTAGGATAGGGGAGGAAAATTATCCTGGATATCTGCTGGGGCTTTCAGTTAACTCAGTCTGTCAGCTATCGGTCTACTTGTCCTATCAGCTCTCTGTCTGTTCAAGGTGTGCGTGGTCCACTTGGGCTTTCACCTCATACAATATTAAATAATCGTATTGTTTTACAGTATGAAGAAAATAAGTTTAAGAGAGAAAGTGTTCTGGCAAACTAATATTGGCACATTCATTTGTTACTGAAAATTAAAATTATTAAATCCTTAAGTAATTTAAGCAGCAATTGATTGTCATACCTTACCCTGTATGTTGATTATTTGGTTGTCTTAATGGGCCAATAAAGAACTGGACAAATAAAGAACTGAACCAATAACGAACTGGACAAATAAAGAACTGAATCAATAAAGAACTGGACAAATAAAGAACTGAATCAATAAAGAACTGGACTTGTGAACTGATGTTGTTTTTACTTATTGTTGTCTTTCAGACCTCTGGTTGAATTCTCCAGGTGGACACATTTTTGTCTATCCTAGTGAAAACCACAAATCCATTATCCCTATTCTACAACCCTGAACTTAATTCTAAACGTGAAATCAAACCAAATTGTTACACTAACCACAATTGTAATTTTTACTCAATCTAACCCAATGAACTTCACACAGCCTTTGGGGGGCAGCAAATTAATCTTGTGAGACCGATTTAACAGGTTTTATTATCTTTGTAGCAGACATTGATCCAAGTCATAGTTTTGCAAGTCTTAAGCAAATCTCAAGTCTTAAACTTCATGTCTAAGTACCAAGTCAAGTCCCAAGTAATAATGAGCAAGGCTCAAGTAATTCCAAAGTTCCACAGCTCAAAATTACTCAAGTCACAAGCTTCACATTTTTTGTTTCAATGGTTAAGAACATTTTTGTTATACCATGGACAGAAGCAAATCTTTTTGTTGTTGGTGGATTCTTGAATTAGCTTAAAGGAACTTAATGCTTCCTTAATGTATTTATATGTTGTCAATTGTGTTTGTATATTTAAATGTAAAAAAATTATAGTAAAGTGAAGCCTATGTACTGTAAGGATCTTAAAAACAAAAACGCTGGGGTGAGCCATTGCATGCTTATTTGAGAATATTATCAGAAATTCCTAGCTAAAGAAATGAAGAGCTGCCATGAGCATCTCATTGGTAAAGCGTACTGTACCCTCCATGAATCAGACACATGCTAGTTTACCATCTTCCCATTTCGTTAACGTTATTACAACAGTATTTCATTCTGACATTTCCTGGCACAGCCGTAATTTCATAGACGTAGTGACTATCGCATCAGTAATTTTTGTTTTGCATATTTTGCACATTGCTGTCATTTCCTCCCCGCAACGCCATCCTCACCCCCCACATCGAAATGTAACCATTTCCAGAACCAATCCAGACGCCAAGACAGCTAGTTCTCAATCACGTCCGAATTGACGGCCTACGGTTGACAACTGAACGCGAAGCTTAGTTCGAGTGACATTGTGAAAAGTCCAATTAGAGTCGAGTATTGTTGTGTTGTCCCCACCCCCCATCCAATGGATGCGTGATGAGAGCATAGAACACTAGGTATGTCAGCGTGGGGCAGCGTGAGCAGACTGAGGTGTGGATGAGAGGGCGGTGAAGGTCTGAACACGTCTATCGAGTCGTACTGCTCAAGTGCAAGGCACAAGTCATAGGCATCAAATCAAAGTCAAGTTGCAAGGATTTTCTTTTTACCAAGTCAAGTCTCAAGTTACAAAAATGTGACTCGAGTCCACATCTCTGCTTCGTAGGGTCTGACTTGTCAGGTTTTACAATCTTTGTAGGGTAAGACTTATCAAGGTTTACCATGTGTGGCGTATTTTGTTCCATGAAGTAAGCTGTCTCTGTCACCCGGGGACTTGTGGTGGTACAACTTCACTGCATCTCTCCTCTGCAGTAGACACGCCCCGCCCAGTCTGTCAGAGATAGAGAGAGGGATGAAGAGAGAGTAGAGAGAGACAGATCTCAGGTACAGTCGCGCACCGCAGAGGACAGAAAGAGAGGTATTTTTGCAGCCTACATCCCAGAGCGAGGCTGCAGTAGAGATAAGGATTGAGCTGACGTATTACCGACAGACAGAGACGGAAAGAAACAGGAAAATGAACCGGTTCGTGTCGTTGGTGTTGCTGGGGACCCTGGCGGCCCTGTCCGTTACCGGGCCCATTAGCGCAGCTGAGGAAGGGGAGATTTCATTCGAGTACCACCGGTACGAGGAGCTGCGAAAGGCGCTTGTGTCGGTATGGCTCCAGTGTCCGTCCATCACGCGCATCTACACAGTGGGGGAGAGCTTCGAAGGCCGAGAGCTGCTGGTGTTGGAGATGTCTGACAACCCTGGGACGCACGAGCCTGGTCAGTGACATCCACCCACACCCTAAACACTCACACACTCGCATCTGTTTATTATTTCAGTAAAATAATATGACAACCCCGTGCTAGAATGGCCGTGCTAGAATACACTGCCTATAGTCTACTGCACTCTTTTGCAGTCACGTTGAGTCATAAAAAAGCATTGTGTTTGTGAATACGTGTGTATTTGCCTGTGTGCCTATTCGAGTTCGGTGCGTATATTCAGTGTGAAATATATCTTACTTTTACCCCATTGTGATACCAGTGTTTGAGTTTGTTTATGTAGTCCAAATCGCGGTTAGGGGGTGTGTGTAGGTTAGGAAGATGCTTGCACAGGTGTCGTGTCCTCCTAGTTATAATACCCGCAGTGTGTGTATGTGTGTGCGTGTCAGCCCGCTGGGAGGGTGTGGGATGGTAGATGAAACAGGCATCGCCGCCATTTTACGGGAGGAGAGAGAAATCACGACACCGTACCGTGCTCCGGGAGAGATGCTGAATGCTTGGTGATTGCTCTGGCTCGGATCAGACAACCATGGCAAATGGATACCGCAAGGTAGATGGCGTCAACCATCTTCACCCCGTTATAGCGACAGTATGAGTGGTAATGAAGCACAAGTCGATTTAAGTAGCCTGTTGCAATCACACATCGTTAGGAAATAAGGAAAGATAGGTTCACTTTATTAGCCTCTAACGGAAGTTGTTTATCCATCAGAGCGGTGATAGTGTTGGGATGCCCTGTGTTTGCCTGTAAGGTTTGCAGGCTAAAGGCTTGATGGTTATAGAATTATGGGCTGTTCTTTAGTATTGTCACTATAGACCCTCGATGGACAGCTGTAACCTAGCAACTTCTCATACAGATATAGAGCATCACAACCACAGACAGAGGTGGTGTCTGCACTCTATAAAATAGTTTTGGGGGGATCCATTCTCAACCCACTCCTTGGGGAACCCCTGATGTTCTACATCTGAGCTGATGCCCTGAACTACCACAGCAGGTTCATTAATCAAGTGCTTGAGGATTAGCAGACAATTTGAATCAGGTGTTTTAGCTCAGGAGTGGTTCAGATACCCTGATTGACTTGGGGTCCCCAAGGACAGGTTTGAAAACCACTGCTTTGGGGCCTCAAACTCAAGTGTTGACCTCCAGGCCTGTTCCACTCTGTGTTTTCGTTCCATCCCTCTAATCAGGGACTCATTTAGACTTGGGACACCATGTGGGTGATATTAATGATGAGGTAGAATGGAAACATAAGGTAAGAGTTGAATAACCCTGCTTTAGGGGTCCTTCAAATGTAACTGTGGGGGTGCCCATTTAAGTTATTGTAAGGTTCTCCAAATAACCCAGTTTTAATTATTACTCGAAGACGGTTTTGGGGTTTATTTTTAAGGCATTTACTGGATCGCCCTTATAAATTAAATAAGCTAGAAAGATCGCAGCTATAGCTGGATATGTTATCTGCTGCAGCGAATTTGCAACATTGTCCTTAAAAAAGCTTCTGTGAATGAATTAGCATTACTGTACATACTGTATTCATCTAGAAATGAATACTCAATTATTTTGCCTCAAACATTGGTTAGGTAGCTCAGCACAGGCTAAATAGCTAATGTTTCTATACTGGCTTCGCTCCAATATGAAATACTGTCTGGCTGACACTTAAATCATTATACATCAACCACCATCTGTTACATATTGCTCTTTCATTTTCAAAACAACCATGAAGAGTGTAAGACCAATACTAGTCTGTCATCATTGTTACCTAGCAAGGCTATATAGCTATTCTAGCCAGGCATGAAAAAGGCAATGATTACAACTCAATACAAAACAACAACAGAAGAACGAACAACGGTAGAATGAAGAACTGGAATCAGAATGAAATCATTAACCAGGTGCTACGAATCCTGAATGCTAATTGGAATCAGAATGAAATCATTAACCAGGTGCTACGAATCCTGAATGCTAATTGGAATCAGAATTAAATCATAAACCAGGTGCTACGAATCCTGAATGCTAATTGGAATCAGAATTAAATCATAAACCAGGTGCTACGAATCCTGAATGCTAATTGGAATCAGAATTAAATCATAAACCAGGTGCTTTGAATCCTGAATGCTTATTGGCTGATAGCCGTGGTACATGAGACTGTATTTCATGTGTATAACATCACAGTACTTGGAAATTGTGTTATTAATGGACTACTACTTCAGATGTATATGTTTAAAAACTACAGTGATTGCAAAAAGCATACTATGCAATAGTTATTTATATACTATTACGTTTATACAATATTTTATAAAGAATGTAAGTATTCTGTGGGTGTGCGCAAGCATGAGTGTTTGTGTCCATCCATCCTGCATATGCAACTCAGATCATGTCACCAGCGGCAACCAGCTTTCCACACTTCAACACACACATTATACACACATGTTACACACACTAAGCACACCAAACAGAGAGAGAGAGCGAGAGAAGGATGAAGAAAGAGACAGAGAAATAATATGAGAAGAAAGAGACAGAGAAATAATATGAGATTTCGAAAGAAAGAACTTAGAGGAAATTATCTGTCATCCATCTGTTTAATCTTGCTGTGAGTTCTGAGAAGTGCTGAGTCTTTAAGGTGAATCTGAAATAGCTGTGGTTGCCATGACGACAGATCAGCTTAGAGTAGTGAGCTCCAGCAACCACCATCTGTCAACACAACATCTCTCTCTACCTCTTTCTCTCTCTCTATTTCTCCCTTTATATATCTCTCTGTATCTCTCCCTCTATATCTTTCTGTATCTCTGTCTACATCTCTCTCTGTATCTCTCCCTCTATATCTTTCTGTATCTCTGTCTACATCTCTCTCTGTATCTCTCCCTCTATATCTTTCTGTATCTCTGTCTACATCTCTCTCTGTATATCTCTCTGCCTCTCTACCTCTCTATCTGCCTCTGTCTTTCTCTTTCTGTTGTGTGTGTAATCAGTAAGTGTATAATCCTACCAAATGATGGCACATCCCATTACAAACACTATTTGCACAAAAACACATACACATACACACACACACACACACACACACATACAAGTTGACATACTTATTGTTGATAGTGGTGACAGCTGATAGTGTTGATAGTGGTGACAGAAGATAGTGTTGATTGTGATGACAGCTGGTAGTGTTTATAGTGGTGATAGCTGATAGTGTTGATAGTGGTGACAGAAGATAGTGTTGATTGTGATGACAGCTGGTAGTGTTTATAGTGGTGATAGCTGATAGTGTTGATAGTGGTGACAGCTGATAGTGTTGATAATGGTGACAGGTGATAGTGTTGATTGTGATGACAGCTGGTAGTGTTTATAATGGTGACAGTTGATAGTGGTGACAGCTGATAGTGTTGATAATGGTGACAGGTGTTAGTGTTGATTGTGATGACAGCTGATAGTGTTGATAGTGGTGACAGCTGATAGTGTTTATAATGGTGACAGCTGATAGTGTTTATAGTGGTGATAGCTGATAGTGTTGATAGTGGTGACAGCTGATAGTGTTTATAATGGTGACAGCTGATAGTGTTTATAGTGGTGATAGCTGATAGTGTTTATAGTGGTGACAGCTGATAGTATTTATAATGGTGACAGCTGATAGTGTTTATAGTGGTGATAGCTGATAGTGTTTATAGTGGTGACAGCTGGTAGTGTTTATAATGGTGACAGCTGATAGTGTTTATAGTGGTGACAGCTGGTAGTGTTTATAATGGTGACAGCTGATAGTGTTTATAGTGGTGACAGCTGATAGTGTTGATAATGGTGACAGGTGACAGTGTTGATTGTGATGACAGCTGGTTGTGTTGATACTGGTGACAGGTGTTAGTGTTGATTGTGATGACAGCTGATAGTTTTGATAGTGGTGACAGCTGGTAGTGTTTATAGTGGTGACAGCTGATAGTGTTGATTGTGATGACAGCTGATAGTGTTTATAGTGGTGACAGCTGATAGTGTTTATAGTGGTGACAGCTGGTAGTGTTTATAGTGGTGATAGCTGGTAGTGTTTATAGTGGTGACAGCTGATAGTGTTTATAGTGGTGACAGCTGATAGTGTTTATAGTGGTGACAGCTGGTAGTGTTTATAGTGGTGACAGCTGGTAGTGTTTATAGTGGTGACAGCTGATAGTGTTTATAGTGGTGACAGCTGGTAGTGTTTATAGTGGTGGTAGCTGAGTGTTGAGGCAGTTCAGGAGGCCAGTAGTAGCAAAGCGAGGCTCGATGACACAGGGAGGAAGAAACGTCAGTCGGACAGACAGTCATTGGACCTTATAATAATGTGGCGCAATCAGCAATTCCATAAACCCCAAATGTAATTCAACAAACCAAAACATATAAAAACATAATTATAATACAGTCCTGTAATATTAGTAACTATTTTCCATCTTATTTAGCCTACTTTAAAAGTGCTGTGAATCTGGGAGAAGTGTGTGTGCAGTGTGTGTTGTTCCTTATTGCTTAGTGTTGGGGGGCAGTTTGACACAGAACCTTTATTTGATTGGACTACATGTGCCCAGAATTTGCATGTCTTTTGTGTGTTCCTACTTCCCCCTGCTTGCATGGTTAGTGGGAATATGCTTCAGCAATATGTTTCAGGAATATGCTTCAGCAAAATGGTTGTTTTTAATTCTCCATTTTTTCCAACTATGCATTGTTTTTTTAATATTAGGCCACATTTCACTGCCATGGTAGGGTTGGTTTGATAATTATTAGGCAGACGTGAACATGGGTTCAGTTTTACTTTTTTAATTCTCTACATTTCCCTGGCTCTGTCTTTCTGTCTCATTTCAATTTCATACACTTGATTAGCATGGGAAACATTTATTTACATTGCCAAATGTAAGTGAAAACAAGCCTAGTTCAGCTGCCCTGCGATTAGAAAAGATGAATGACCCTAGTTGGATTCAACCTGGGGTCTCCTATGTGACAGACTGTGTCTTTAACCACTAAGCTATATGTGTGCACAGTGTCGGGACACTTCTGCATTGTTAAACCAATTAGTTGAAACTCCACGGTTCTCAAAACTAGTTCCCTACATTAGCTAAAATCCAAAGCAACAGCAGTTATAACAGGGTTGCTACTCCACGTTCAGCGCATACAATTAGAAAGAGATTACTGTAGATGGCTAGCTATACAGTAATGAATACAATGACTTCAATAACTTCACGCCAAGTTTGAATATTTAGCTAGACACCATTAAGCATTGTGTTAAACTGATTAACATTTATTAAGTTTGCCTCCATCATAAATAGCATCTATGAACTGTTTTAACAGCTTATTAGCCAGTAAAAGGCTTACTAGTATCTACTAACTACTTGGAATAGTCAAAAGAATTGACTGAAGATAAACTTTACACTGCAAAAACTATTTCATTTCATGGCATAACAACATTTGTTTCTTTCATTCGTGAATGACATTGATATAATAACTATCAATATAGGTGACGATAACTGACTTATTTGTCAAGTGGAAAGACAAGAGAATTGTGGAAACCCCTCCTCTTTTACTCTGCGCAAGGGGTTGTGGTCTATAGTACCCTAAAAAGCATGCACGGATGCATACTTGGAAATTCCATCAGAAACAGTTGCAATGTAACAACAGTGTTAATTGAGGCTTCCTATAACATCCTAGACAAATCCTAATCACTACTTTATGTGGGCCATGGCTAGGGTTGAACCCTGCATAGCACATAGTCAAGACCATGATCACTGAGTCTCTACATGGTTAAGACCATGATCACTGACTCTGTACATAGTCAAGACCATGATCACTGAATCTGTACATAGTCAAGACCATGATCACTGAATCTCTACATAGTCAAGACCATGATCACTGAGTCTGTACATAGTCAAGACCATGATCACTGAATCTGTACATAGTCAAGACCATGATCACTGAGTCTGTACATAGTTAAGACCATGATCACTGAGTCTGTACATAGTCAAGACCATGATCACTGAGTCTGTACATAGTCAAGACCATGATCACTGAGTCTGTACATAGTCAAGACCATGATCACTGAGTCTCTACATGGTTAAGACCATGATCACTGAGTCTGTACATAGTCAAGACCATGATTACTGAGTCTGTACATAGTTAAGACCATGATCACTGAGTCTGTACATAGTCAAGACCATGATCACTGAGTCTGTACATAGTCAAGACCATGATCACTGAGTCTGTACATAGTCAAGACCATGATCACTGAGTCTCTACATGGTTAAGACCATGATCACTGAGTCTCTACATGGTTAAGACCATGATCACTGAGTCTGTACATAGTCAAGACCATGATCGCTGAGTCTGTACATAGACAAGGCCATAATCACTGAGTCTGTACATAGTCAAGACCATGATCACTGAGTCTGTAAAAAGTCAAGACCATGATCACTGAGTCTGTACGTAGTCAAGACCATGATCACTGAGTCTGTACATAGTCAAGACCATGATCACTGAGTCTGTACATAGTCAGGACCATGATCACTGAGTCTGTACATTGTCAGGACCATGATCACTGCATCTGTACACAGTCAAGACCATGATCTCTGAGTCTGTACATAGGGAGGTTTTGTCTTAATTCTGGGTCAGTCACTGTGTTCTGGTAAATCTTTCTGTTTAGGGTAATGTAGCATTCCAATACTCCAATAATTTATTTCTTCCAGTGTGTCAAGTAGTTGTAATTTTGTTTTGTGATTATTTGTTTGGGTCTGATGGTGTTGCTCTCCTGGGGCTCTGAGCGATCTGTTTGAGTTTGTGAACACAGTCCTAAAACCAGCTGGTCTCAATCTCCATCTATCTAACCATCTCCATCTGTCTCTTCATCTGTTTCTCCAGCTCCATCTATCTCTCCATCTATCTCTCCATCTCCATCTATCTCTCCATCTCCATCTGTCTCTTCATCTGTTTCTCCAGCTCCATTTATCTCTCCATCTCCATCTGACTCAAATCAGTCAATCAAATGTATTTTTAAAGCCCTATTTACATCAGCAGTTGTCACAAAGTGATTTTACAAAACACCTGGCCTTAAACCACAAGGAACAAACAACAGTAGTGTTGAATTTCAGTGGCTAGGAAAAACTCTCTAAGAAGGCCGAAATTTAGGAAGAAACCTAGAGAGGAACCAGTCTCAGAGGGGTGACCAGTCCTCTTCTGGCTGTGCCGGGTGAGATATTAAGAGTAGAAATTGTAATAATAAAGTCCAGAGTCTATTTAAACCTTGTCCAGGTCGGAAGCATGACCAGAAGGACAAGGACAGGGACAACATGGGGCGGGGGGGTCAGCAGAGTGGCAGCTGAAATTGTCAGGTATCTTCTTGATCTGCAACACAACCAGGAGGACTTTGGACAGGGACAGCAACAAGTCTTTAACGCCTGGTACTACAGAGGTGTGTTCCAAACCTCATGTCCTCCTAAGTTTAAACAGGGCAGGAGACAGGGAACATTTAGAAAAGGTATTCTTTAGAATTACAAGGATTTATAGTGGAGAAGGAGAACTGACCCTAGTCCCCCAGTACAATAATATAGCAGCGTAAGACCTTGGGGCTGAGACAGGGGGATCCAGTGACACTGTGGCCCTATCTGGGGGAACAAATTTTTTAGTTCTATTTAGGATTCTAACAGCAGTGTGCAGCACTAATTGACGTTTATTTATTGATTTATCAGGGTAACTGGAAAGAAAGCATTGTTGTAATCTATTCTAGAAGTAACAAAAGCATGGATTAGTTTTAATACATCAGTTTTTGATAGAAAGTTTCAGATTTTTGCAATGTTCCGAAGATGAAAATAAGCAACTCTTGAGATATTTCATATGTTCATCAAAGGAGAGGTCAGGGTTAAGGGTAACACCGAGGTTTCTTACAGTTTTTTGGGATACGACCATGCAGCCGTCGAGGTTCACAGTGAGATCTTCCAACAAAGCTCTTTGTTTCTTGGGTTCTAAAACAAGCATTTCTGTTTTTCTTGAGATTGAAAGAAAGACGTTCTCTGTCATCCACTTCCTAATATCTGAAACACATGCTTCCAAAGTAGCTAATTTTAGGGCTTTTCCGTGTTTCATCTAAATATATAACTGACTCTCCATCTCGGTTTATCTGTCCATCTCCATTTATCTGAGATGGAGAGATGAATGGAGAGAGTGGTAGGATAAACAGAGAGTGAGATACATTTCTTGCCTCATTTTTACATTGTCATCATAGGAGATGCTTTTTTCATTGATTTTTCACACTGCTAACCCTTCTTAACCTGCTAATCCTGCTAACTCTTCTTAACCTGATAATCCTGCCAACCCTTTTTAACCTGATAATCCTGCTAAACCTGCTAACTCTTCTTAACCTGATAATCCTGCTAAACCTGCTAACTCTTCTTAACTTGATAATCCTGCTAACCCTTCTTAACCTGATAATCCTGCTAACCCTTTTTAACCTGATAATCCTGCTAACCCTTTTTAACCTGATAATCCTGCTAAACCTGCTAACTCTTCTTAACCTGCTAATCCTGCTAAACCTGCTAACTCTTCTGGCCCTGCTAATCCTGCTAAACCTGCTAACTCTTCTGACTTTGCTAAGGGGTTTATCAGAGTTAGTGGGTTCAGACCTGGTTGGCAGGTGTAGAAGAGTTACTGGTTTAAAAGGTTTAGAAGCGTTAGCAAGTTTTACAGGGTATGGAGGTTTAGAAGGGTTACCTGGTCTAGCCCTGGCTAACAAGTTTAGAAGGGTTTGTGGGTTTAGCAGGGTAATGGATTGTAGCAGGTTTAGACGGGTTAGCGGGTTTAGATGGGTTAGCAGGGTTAAGCGTGTTAGCAGGTTTAGATGGGTTAGCAGGGTTAAGCGTGTTAGCAGGGTTAAGCGTGTTAGCAGGGTTAAGCGGGTTAGCAGGGTTTAGATGGGTTAGCAGGGTTTAGATGGGTTAGCAGGGTTAGATGGGTTTGCAGGGTTTAGATGGGTTAGCAGGGTTAAGTGTGTTAGCGGGTTTAGATGGGTTAGTAGGGTTTAGATGGGTTAGCAGGGTTAAGCGTGTTAGCAGGGTTAAGCGTGTTAGCAGGGTTAAGCGTGTTAGCAGGGTTAAGCGTGTTAGCAGGGTTAAGCGTGTTAGCAGGGTTAAGTGTCCTTCCTTGTAGACCTGTTCAATGATGCAAAACATTGTTGAAGAGGATGATCACATGTCAGTGTGTCAGACTGACATAATGTCAGCAAGAGGATTGGTTGGTTTCACGCACGCACGCACACACACACACACACACACACACACGCACACACACACACACACACACACGCACACACACACGCACGCACGCACACACACAGGGTTTTTCTGGATGAGTGTGTGGCATAGCTTAACATCTGCAGCAGTAACACATTACGAAGTGCTAGTGTGTGTGTGTTTAAAACGTCCTGTGTAATGGAGAGTTAATTTGGGTCCTCTTAGTAGCAGCCCAGAACTAGATTCAGACATCAAACACACACACACACTGAACAGAAGAAAACAAAGATGACTCCAAAAGCGACAGGCGCCTGCTGTTACCAGGCCTTTTTCTTTGTGTGTGTGTTTGTGTGTGTTAGTGTTTGTGCGGTTGGGTGTGCGTGTGTGTGTGTGTTTGTTTGTGTGTGTTAGTGTTTGTGCGGTTGGGTGTGCGTGTGTGTGTGTGTTTGTGTGTGTTAGTGTTTGTGCGGTTGGGTGTGTGTGTGTGTGTGTTTATGTGTGTTAGTGTTTGTGCGGTTGGGTGTGCGTGTGTGTGTGTGTGTTTGTGTGTGTTAGTGTTTGTGCGGTTGGGTGTGCGTGTGTGTGTGTGTGTGTGTGTGTTTGTTTGTGTGTGTTACTGTTTGTGCGGTTGGGTGTGCGTGTGTGTGTGTGTGTGTGTTTGTTTGTGTGTGTTAGTGTTTGTGCGGTTGGGTTTGCGTGTGTGTGTGTGTGTTTGTTTGTGTGTGTTAGTGTTTGTGCGGTTGGGTGTGCGTGTGTGTGTGTGTGTGTTTGTGTGTGTGTGTGTGTTTGTGCTGTAACTTGTCTTTTCACCATGACCATGTATCTCTTTCAGCGATGGGCCTGTAATGGCTGCCCTCTACTGGTCAGAAGAAGATCTTAGATCATTTTTATAATTATTTACGTTTGGTCTTCTGGTACCGAGGTTCTTAATTGTTCTTCAAGTATTTGAACTTTTCCAGAGTCAGTCCACATGATTCATCTTTCAACTAATCATTAAGACAGTTGGTGAATCAGATTGTCAACAAATCATCAAGACATTAAGTTAATCAGCTTTTCAGAGCTACAACTTAAATGAGAACAGGTTTGAAAACTACAGATTTAGAGGTACTCTGATTTTCCAGTCAGTCGAATAAAATACAGAAAGAAAGGAAGAAAACTACATTCACAGACAAACAACTATATACAGTACCCAGACAGACAACTACTTGCAGTACACAGACAGACAACTACATACAGTACACAGACGGACAACTACATACAGTAGACAGACAACTACATACAGTACAAAGACAACTACATACAGTACACAGACAACTACATACAGTACAAAGACAACTACATACAGTACACAGACAACTACATACAGTACACAGACAGACAACTACATACAGTACACAGACAGACAACTACATGCAGTACACAGACGGACAACTACATGCAGTACACAGACGGACAACTACATGCAGTACACAGACGGACAACTACATACAGTACACAGACAGACAACTACATGCAGTACACAGACGGACAACTACATACAGTACACAGATGGACAACTACATACAGTACACATACAACTACATACAGTACACATACAACTACATACAGTACACAGACAGACAACTACATACAGTACACAGACAACTACATACAGCACACAGACAGACAACTACATACAGTACACAGACAATTACATACAGTACACAGGCAACTACATACAGTACACAGACAGACAACTACATACAGTACACAGACAGACAACTACATACAGTACACAGACAACTACATACAGTACACAGACAACTACATACACTACACAGACAGACAACTACATACAGTACACAGACAAACAACTCAACCTAACCGAAATGTGTGTGTTACCTAAATGTGTATGTATTCACCTAATGAATGTGTGTTCATAGGATGTGTGTGAATGTGTTTGTCTCCCCAGGTGAGCCGGAGTTTAAATACATTGGCAACATGCATGGCAATGAGGCAGTAGGACGGGAACTCATTGTCTACCTGGCACAGTACCTCTGTAACCAGTACCAACAGGTAACACTAACACACCCGGTCTAGAACACACAGGTAACACTAACACACTTGGTCTAGAACACACAGGTAACACTAACACACCTGGTCTAGAACACACAGGTAACACTAACACACCTGGTCTAGAACACACAGGTAACACTAACACACCTGGTCTAGAACACACAGGTAACACTAACACACCTGGTTTAGAACACACAGGTAACACTAACACACCTGGTCTAGAACACACAGGGAACACTAACACACCTGGTCTAGAACACACAGGTAACACTAACACACCTGGTCTAGAACACACAGGTAACACTAACACACCTGGTTCAGAACACACAGGTAACACTAACACACCTGGTTCAGAACACACAGGTAACACTAACACACCTGGTCTAGAACACACAGGTAACACTAACACACCTGGTCTAGAACACACAGGTAACACTAACACACCCGGTCTAGAACACACAGGTAACACTAACACACCCGGTCTAGAACACACAGGTAACACTAACACACCTGGTTCAGAACACACAGGTAACACTAACACACCTGGTTCAGAACACACAGGTAACACTAACACACCTGGTCTAGAACACACAGGTAACACTAACACACCTGGTCTAGAACACACAGGTAACACTAACACACCCGGTCTAGAACACACAGGTAACACTAACACACCTGGTCTAGAACACACTGGTAACACTAACACACCTGGTCTAGAACACACAGGTAACACTAACACACCTGGTCTAGAACACACAGGTAACACTAACACACCTGGTCTAGAACACACAGGTAACACTAACACACCTGGTCTAGAACACACAGGTAACACTAACACACCTGGTCTAGAACACACAGGTAACACTAACACACCTGGTTTAGAACACATAGGTAACACTAACACACCTGGTCTAGAACACACAGGGAACACTAACACACCTGGTCTAGAACACACAGGTAACACTGACACACCTGGTCTAGAACACACAGGTAACACTAACACACCTGGTCTAGAACACACAGGTAACACTAATACACCTGGTCCAGAACCAACAGGTAACACTAACACACCTGGGCCAGAACACACAAGTGACACTAACACACCTGGGCCAGAACAGACAGAATATATGTTGTTGTGTTGTAACATGGCTACGAGTTGATCACAGACTGAATATGTTGTTGTGTTGTAACAGGGCCACGAGTCGATCACAGACTGAATATGTTGTTGTGTTGTAACAGGGCCACGAGTCAATCACGGACTGGATATGTTGTGTGGTAACAGGGCCACGAGTCGATCACAGACTGAATATGTTGTTGTGTGGTAACAGGGCCACGAGTCGATCACAGACTGAATATGTTGTTGTGTGGTAACAGGGCCACGAGTCGATCACAGACTGAATATGTTGTTGTGTTGTAACAGGGCAACGAGTCGATCACAGACTGAATATGTTGTTGTTTTGTAACAGGGCAACGAGTCGATCACAGACTGAATATGTTGTTGTGTGGTAACAGGGCAACGAGTCAATCACAGACTGAATATGTTGTTGTGTGGTAACAGGGCTACGAGTCGATCACAGACTGAATATGTTGTTGTGTGGTAACAGGGCAACGAGTCGATCACAGACTGAATATGTTGTTGTGTGGTAACAGGGCTACGAGTCGATCACAGACTGAATATGTTGTTGTGTGGTAACAGGGCAACGAGTCGATCACAGACTGAATATGTTGTTGTGTGGTAACAGGGCAACAAGTTGATCACAGACTGAATATGTTGTTGTGTGGTAACAGGGCAACGAGTCGATCACAGACTGAATATGTTGTTGTGTGGTAACAGGGAAATGAGTCGATCATCGAGCTGATCCACACCACACGTATTCACCTGATGCCGTCAATGAACCCTGACGGCTTTGAGAAGGCTGCCTCTCAGGTAACACAGATATTAGATATATTAATATAAACACATACATGTTTACTCATTCACCTTTTCTCCTTCTGTCCTCCCTCTCTTTCCCCCCTCTTTCTTTGTCCCTAGATCTATTTCTCCCTTTCGGTCTCTATCTTTTTCTCTTCTTCTTTTACCACTTCTCCCCTCTCTTTACATTTTACATTTACGTCATTCAGCAAACAGTCTTTTGCTGAGTGTTACACAGGAGCAGTTAGGATTAACTGAAGGACAAAGTAACATTCATGTGCCGGGATTCAATCCCACAACCTTTCCGTTACTGGTGAAATGCTCTAAGGTCTCTCTCTCGCTGTCTGTGTTAGTCAGGGGAGCTGAAGGACTGGTTTGTAGGTCGCAGTAACGCCCAGGGCATCGACCTGAACAGGAACTTCCCTGACCTTGACCGTATCGTCTATGGCAACGAGAAAGAGGGTGGAGCCAATCACCACCTGCTAAACAACATGAAGAAGGCTGTGGATGAAAATCCCAAGGTTACATACTCCTGAACCTGCCTGTGTGTGTGTGTGTGTGTGTGTATTCACCTGTGTAATTGTGTGTATGATGTCTCCAGCTAGCCCCAGAGACCAAGGCTGTGATTGGCTGGATCATGGACATCCCTTTCGTCCTGTCAGCTAATCTGCATGGAGGAGATGTGGTAGCCAACTACCCCTATGATGAGACTCGCAGTGGTAAACCCTTTATTAGTACTGATAATGATACAGGACAGACTGATTGTTATAATGATACAGGACAGACTGATTGTTATAATGATATAGGACAGACTGATTGTTATAATGATACAGGACAGACTGATTGTTATAATGATATAGGACAGACTGGTTGTTATAATGATATAGGACAGACTGATTGTGATAATGATACAGAACAGGCTGATTGTGTTAATCAGCACACCTGACCTAATTAGTAGTGGGATGAAAATCAGACTCAGGTTAGTCACAAATGAGGCTGAAGAGAAAACCTACAGGACTGTGGCTCTCCAGGAACAGGGTTGGCCAGCCCTGTGCTAATGATACAGGACAGGCTGATTGTGTTAATGATACAGAACAGGTTAATGATACAAGACGGGCTGATAGTGTTAATTAAACAGGACCGGTTAATGATACAGGACAGGCTGGTTGTGATAATGATTCAGGACAGGCTAATTGTGTTAATGATATAGGCAAGGCTGATTCTCTTCACACAGGCTCCACCCATGAGTACAGTGCGAGTCCTGATGACGTGACCTTTAAGTCCCTGGCGAAAGCCTACTCCCAGTTCAACCCTGTGATGTCCGACGCGCAGCGCGCCCCCTGTAGGAAGAATGATGATGACACAAGTTTCACTGACGGCATCACTAATGGAGGGGCCTGGTACAGCGTGCCCGGAGGTATCACCACACACACATACTACTAATTATAATACTATCACCACACACACATACTACTAATTATAATACTATCACCACACACATTACTGCTTATTATAATACTATCACCACACACATTACTGCTTATTATAATACTATCACCACACACACATTACTGCTAATTATAATACTGTCACCACACACACATTACTGCTAATTATAATACTATCACCACACACACATACTACTAATTATAATACTATCACCACACACATTACTGCTTATTATAATACTATCACCACACACACATTACTGCTAATTATAATACTGTCACCACACACACATTACTGCTAATTATAATACTATCACCACACACATTACTGCTTATTATAATACTATCACCACACACATTACTGCTTATTATAATACTATCACCACACACACATACTACTAATTATAATACTGTCACCACACACATTACTGCTTATTATAATACTATCACCACACACACATTACTACTAATTATAATACTATCACCACACACACATACTACTAATTATAATACTATCACCACACACACATTACTGCTAATTATAATACTATCACCACACACACATTACTGCTAATTATAATACTATCACCACACACACATTACTACTAATTATAATACTATCACCACACACACATTACTACTAATTATAATACTATCACCACACACACATTACTACTAATTATAATACTATCACCACACACACATTACTGCTAATTATAATACTGTCACCACACACACACATTACTGCTAATTATAATACTGTCACCACACACACATTACTGCTAATTATAATACTATCACCACACACACATTACTACTAATTATAATACTATCACCACACACACATTACTACTAATTATAATACTATCACCACACACACATTACTGCTAATTATAATACTGTCACCACACACACACATTACTACTAATTATAATACTGTCACCACACACACATTACTACTAATTATAATACTATCACCACACACACATTACTGCTAATTATAATACTATCACACACACATTACTGCTAATTATAATACTATCACACACACATACATTACTACTAATTATAATACTGTCACACACACACACACACACACACATTACTACTAATTATAATACTATCACCACACATATTACTGCTAATTATAATACTATCCCCACACACATTACTACTAATTATAATACTACCACTACTACTAATCCTACTACTACTTTTACTACTATCACTAGTAGCACTCCAATATTTCCCAAAACAATATAGAATATTTGAAATATATTACCCCTGTAGGCATGCAGGATTTTAACTACCTCAGCAGCAACTGTTTTGAGATAACTCTGGAGTTGAGCTGTGACAAGTTTCCCCCTGAAGACACCTTGAAGACTTACTGGGAAGAGAACCGGAACTCCCTGGTCAACTACATAGATCAGGTACACATGTTGGTTTTTATCCTTGTGGGAACCTGACCCACAAATCTGCGTTCTCTATTCCCTTTCCCTAATCTTAACCCTAACCCTTTCCTTAATCTTAATCCTAACCTTAACCCTTTCCATAATCCTAACCCTTTCCCTAATTCTAACACTAACCCTTAATTCTAACCCTAACATTAACCTTAATATCCAACATTTTATGCCTAAACATAACTTAGCCCTAACTCCTAAATGTATAGAAATGTGTCTTATTTCACTAACAAAATAGTGTGTGTCTGTGTGTGTGTAGGTGCATCGTGGTGTAAAGGGTTTTGTGCGTGACCTTCAAGGCGGAGCCATCTTTAATGCCTCCATCTCAGTTGAGGGCATTGATCATGACATCACTACAGGTACAGCCAATGACAACCCTTCTCTCAGCCCACCATATACAATCACTGGCCTCTTAGTCAGCCTTTCAAGTGTTTTCCATTGTTGTTTGTTTGTTGATGAGTAGCAATGTGCAATGAAAACAATATTGATTACTTAATTAATTATTGTTTAATATGTACACTCATCTAAAGGATTATTAGGAACACCTGTTAAATTTCTCATTAATGCAATTATCTTATCAACCAATCACATGGCAGTTGCTTCAATGCATTTAGGGGTGTGGTCCTGGTCAAGACAATCTCCTGAACTCCAAACTGAATGTCAGAATGGGAAAGAAAGGTGATTTAAGCAATTTTGATCGTGGCATGGTTGTTGGTGCCAGACGGGCCGGTCTGAGTATTTCACAATCTGCTCAATTACTGGGATTTTCACGCACAACCATTTCTAGGGTTTACAAAGAATGCTGTGAAAAGGGAAAAACATCCAGTATGCGGCAGTCCTGTGGGCGAAAATGCATTGTTGATGCTAGAGGTCAGAGGAGAATGGGCCGGCTGATTCAAGCTGATAGAAGAGCAACTTTGACTGAAATAACCACTCGTTACAACCGAGGTATGCAGCAAAGCATTTGTGAAGCCACAACACGCACAACCTTGAGGCGGATGGGCTACAATAGCAGAAGACCCCACCGGGTACCACTCATCTCCACTACAAATAGAAAAAAGAGGCTACAATTTGCACAAGCTCACCAAAATTGGACAGTTGAAGACTGGAAGAATGTTGCCTGGTCTGATGAGTCTCGATTTCTGTTGAGACATTCAGATGGTAGAGTCAGAATTTGGCGTAAACAGAATGAGAACATGGATCCATCATGCCTTGTTACCACTGTGCAGGCTGGTGGTGGTGGTGTAATGGTGTGGGGGATGTTTTCTTGGCACACTTTAGGCCCCTTAGTTCCAATTGGGCATGGTTTAAATGCCACGGCCTACCTGAGCATTGTTTCTGACAATGTCCATCCCTTTATGACCACCATGTACCCATCCTCTGATGGCTACTTCCAGCAGGATAATGCACCATGTCACAAAGTTCGAATCATTTCAAATTGGTTTCTTGAACATGACAATGAGTTCACTGTACTGAAATGCCCCCCACAGTCACCAGATCTCAACCCAATAGAGCATCTTTGGGATGTGGTGGAACGGGAGCTTCGTGCCCTGGATGTGCATCCCACAAATCTCCATCAACTGCAAGATGCTATCCTATCAATATGGGCCAACATTTCTAAAGAATGCTTTCAGCACCTTGTTGAATCCATGCCACATAGAATTAAGGCAGTTCTGAAGGCGAAAGGGGGTCAAACACAGTATTAGTATGGTGTTCCTAATAATCCTTAAGGTGAGTGTATAGATGGGTTGCAAACGATGATTGTTATGCTATTATTATATGAATGATTATGTATTGATTGATTGTCATTTTGGTATTAATGATTATACACTGCTCAAAAAAATTAAGGGAACACGTAATCATCACAGTATAACGCCAAGTCAATTAAACTTCAGGGATGTCAATCTGTCCAGTCAGGAAGCATAAGCGATGGTGAATCTATGTCACCTGTGCAAATGAAAGTGACAACAGGTGTATTGGAGAGGCAATAGTAAGACAACCCCCAAAAAGGGAATGGTTTTGCAGGTGGTGGCCATATACAGATGCTCTCTTCTTATTCTTCCTGATTGATTATTTTCTAGTATTGCGTTTTGCTAGTGTCCTTGTCACTACTGGTAGTATGAGGCGGTACCTGCAGCCCATTCATGTTGCACAGGTAGTCCAGCTCCTCCAGGATGGCACATCAGTACGAGCCATCGCAAGCAGGTTTGCTGTGTCCCCCAGTACAGTCTCAAGAGCATGGAGGAGATACCAGGAGACGGGCCGTTACACGAGGAGAGATGGACAGGGCCGTAGAAGGGTATCAAACCAGCATTCCAGTATCTGCCCCTTTTTTTGCAAGGAGGAACTGGAGGAGCATTGCTAGAGCCCTACAAAATGTCCTCCAGCGGGCTACTGGTCTGAATGTTCCTAACCAAACTGTCAGAAACCTACTCCATGAGGGTGACATGAGGGCCAGACGTCCTCTAGTGGGACCTGTGCTCACAGCCCAGCACCGTGCAGCTCAATAGGCATTCTCCAGAGAACACGAGAATTGGCAGATTGGCGCCCTGTTCTCTTCAGAGATGAGAGCAGGTTCATACGGAACACATGTGACAGAAGTGTCTGGAGACACTGTGGTGAACATTATGCTGCCTGCAACATCATCCAGCATGACCGGTTTGGCGGTGGGTCAGTGATGGTCTGGGGAGGCATATCCTTGGAGGGTCGCACAGACCTCCATGTGCTAGCTAACAGTACCCTGACTGCTGTTAGGTACCAGGATGAAATCCACAGACCCATCCTCAGACCTTACGCTGGTGCAGTGGGCCCTGGGTTCCTCCTGGTGCAGGACAATGCCCAGCCTCGTGTGGCCAGAGGGCATGGAACGTTCCTGGATGACGAAGGCCTTGATGCCATTGACTGGCCCTCATGTTCCCCAGACCTGAATCCAATTGAGAACTTCTGGGATGTTATGGGTCTGTGCATCTGACGCCGCCAAGTTGCACCACAGACTGTCCAGGAGCTCACTGATGCCTTGATCCATGTCCAGACATTATCAGGAGTGCATACAGGCCCGTGGGGGCCACACACATTCCTGAATCACAATATGAGTTGCTGTGATGAAATTCACGCATGTTGGAACAGCCTGTGATTTCAGTTGTTTACTTAGATTTTCAGTGTTTGAATCCAGCCCTCCATTGGTTGTTGATTTTGGTTTCCATTGACGGTTGTTACATCATTTTGTTCTCAACTAATTAAACAATTTTAGATCTTTAATGTATTTCATTCATCAATCACCCGATGTGTGATTTCAGTGTTCCCTTAATTTTTATGAGCAGTAGATAATGAATTTAACTAAACAAGTATTGATTCTGGATGATGGAGGATGATGATGAAATGGATGATTATCTGATTATTGATTCCAAGGACATTCATAATGATTATCTAATGATTGTAGATAACGGTGATGATACATTTTTTTTTTATTGATTATAACAAAGGACAAGGATAAAGATTATTATCTATTGATTCTAGCTAAGGATGGGGATAATGATGATTATATATTCATTCTAGCTAAGGATGGGGATAAAGATTATTATGTATTTATTCTAGCTAAGGAATGGGATGATGATTATTATGTATTTATTCTAGCTAAGGAAGTGGATGATTATTATGTATTCATTCTAGCTAAGGACGGGGATAATGATGATTATGCATTCATTCTAGCTAAGGACGGGGATAATAATTATTATGTCTTCATTCTAGCTAAGGACGGGGACTACTGGCGTCTCCTGGCGGCTGGGAATTACAAGGTGTCTGCTTCCGCTCCTGGTTACCTGACTGTTGTCAAGAAGGTGGCTGTACCCTATAGCCCTGCTGTCAGGGTAAGACTGATCCCCATAAAACCATGACAACCACAACACCATGGCAACCACAACACCATGACAACCACATGTATGTGTGTTTTTGTGTGTGTGTGTGTCTATATTCAGGTGGACTTTGAGCTGGAGTCCTTGGTGGAGAGGAAGGAGGAGGAGAAGGAGGAGTTAATGGACTGGTGGAAGATGATGTCAGAGACACTCAACTTCTGAAGACTGATCGGTCCATGAGGCCACTGGCACATCCATGATTGGTTGACGGGTTGATTGGCTCTTGTGTCCAGAAATGGGTGTAATTCCTGCCCACATACATTTTATTCATTTTATTTGTCTGTCTTTAATCTGCTTTAATGGTTCTTGTCATGGGTTACCCCATTCTCTACCTGGAGATACACAACCATCTCCAGGAGGTTTGTGATTGGTGAAGGGCAGCGGCATCATTGTTTGTCACTTCCTGTTGTGTTCTTTATCGTCATGTCCCCAGTAACCACAGTAACAGACATCTCAATAGCCAATGACTAAGTATTTAATTATGTAAATTGAGACGATGAATATTCACTCGTCAAAATAACGTTTTATGTTCTTATTGTTTCTTTTACTTCTTGCTCTAACACACACACATAAACAACGCACAAACACACACACACACACACACTACTTTTACACACTAGTTACTCTCACATTTATAATCAGAAAACACAGAGGCTTGTATCATGTACATTCTATGCTGTAAAAAAATTTATTAACTGAATGCATCACAAACTGCATTTTATCACTAGAATAATGATATGATATCATATATATCTATATATATTTACTGTCCTTATAAATTATACTTAGGTGGGTAAAGGGTGAGTGTGGGTTTTCTAAATAACACAGACCAAGTCCACATACCTGCATATCTCTCCCTTCTCGGTAGGAATACCTTGCTGGAGCCCATCTGTCAACCTTCCCTGATGATTGATGGTTTGAGGAATGTAAAGTTGTTGCAGTTGTAATAACCTGTTAATGATGAATAATAAAACACCAAATCATGTTGTCGCTTGCCTTACTCCAACACGCTAGTACACTCTGGCACCTTTTAGCATGTTCTAGTATGTTCTAGCATGTCCCTTTTGGGCAACACCTACTTAGTCAAGTGTGTGTATGCAGTAGTTAAGTTTGCCCTGTATGCAGCATCTTCTTCACTCTGTCAAAAGGGTGAAGTCTACAGAACGTAGTCTACTTTGTTCAAAACGTTTTTTGGGGGGACAGAACACAGTACTGAGACACATTAATTAGTCACTGGGCTTTCTGTCACTCATTACATCATGACTTGATGCTTCAGATTCATACATTCAGTGGGCTGTCTATCTGACTCCCTGTCTATCTGACTCCATGTCTATCTGACTCCATGTCTATCTGACTCCCTCTCTATCTGACTCCCTGTCTATCTGACTCCCTCTCTATCTGACTCCCTGTCTATCTGACTCCCTGTATATCTGAGCCCCCGTCTTTCTACCTGCCTCCACGTCTATCTGACTCCATGTCTGTGGTGCCATTACACAATTTGGCATCCGTTTGGCATCAGAAACTTGCTAATTATTATGGGGACTTAATATTTACAGAGAGTTTTAGGATATATTTTTCTACTATACATTTGAAGACCTGTGATAGAGACATTGTCCTACAGGGACTTCAATAAACAGGTTATTATTTGGACAAAGCTTTTGATTTTGTTTATAATTTCCAATATTGGCAGATGCTTATCAATCCCACACTTTACAATGTCCCGGCTGGGTCCTGCATTCCTCCGTCTGCTGGCCCTCAGTCTAACAATAAAGGGCTGTACCAAATAATCAGGACAGCCAGGGTGACAAGTACAATGCAAAATCATTTAAATGTGTAGATTTCTTTATATAAATGTTATTTTCAAAAATGGTATGTGTGGTAATAATCTGATAAGGAGTTAATATAAATTAGTTAATATAAATGAGTTAGTACGGTCCTCAGAAATGTTTGAAGAAAGAATGACAAAAGACAACACCTTTTCCCTCGGAAAAGATTCTACATGGACCTCTAGATTCTTAGAAGATTCTAGATTCTGCATGGACCTCTAGATTCTTAGAAGGTTCTAGATACTGCATGGACCTCTAGATTCATAGAAGGTTCTAGATACTGCATGGACCTCTAGATTCATAGAAGGTTCTAGATTCTGCATGGACCTCTAGATTCTTAGAAGGTTCTAGATTCTGCATGGACCTCTAGATTCTTAGAAGGTTGTAGATTCTACATGGTCCTCTAGATTCATAGAAAGTTCTAGATTCTACATGGGTTCTCACATCCAAAAGGGTTTCTGTACTGTATATCCCCCACTGAGGGCATCTCGGCTGGCTGCATCACAGCTTGGTATGAAACAGGATGAAAAAGGCAAAACACTGCACACAGTGGCTTGGATGACCCAGGTTGGTATATACTAGGGAGAGGCTCAACCAGTCACTCCAGCCAAACTACTGATTTCTCTGCTACCATACAGTAGGCAGTACTAGTGGATCAAGGTAGTCCCACACTGGGTAGGTGATCCCATGCCTGAGTTTGTTGTAGTGTTGTGGCAGCAGATTCACCTAATTAAATTCAGACCTTTTGGGCTGCTGTTATAGACCTTTTGGGCTGCTGTTATAGACCTTTTGGGCTGCTGTTATAGACCTTTTGGGCTGCTGTTATAGACCTTTTGGGGTGCTGTTATAAACCTTTTGGGCTGCTGTTATAGACCTTTTGGGGTGCTGTTATAGACCTTTTGGGCTGCTGTTATAGACCTTTTGGGGTGCTGTTATAGACCTTTTGGGCTGCTGTTATAGACCTTTTGGGCTGCTGTTATAGACCTTTTGGGGTGCTGTTATAGACCTTTTGGGGTGCTGTTATAGACCTTTTGGGGTGCTGTTATAAACCTTTTGGGCTGCTGTTATAGACCTTTTGGGCTGCTGTTATAGACCTTTTGGGGTGCTGTTATAGACCTTTTGGGGTGCTGTTATAGACCACTAGATGATAATAGTCAGTGTCAGTGTTGCCATCATTAAATTTTTCTTATTTTATTTCATATATATCTTTACTATAATTCATACATTTTATCAAAGCATTGTTTATTAACTGTTTTTAATAACGTATAATGACTTACCTGTTAAAGCACCTTGAAATGCATTTTGTTAGAAATGTGCTATATAAATAAAGTTTTATTTGACAGTATAACTGTCCTGAGCCCTGATACCTTTAATAGCTCTGTGGACGGGGATAGAGCAGCCCTGTCTGATAGCTCTGTGGACGGGGATAGAGCAGCCCTGTCTGATAGCTCTGTGGGTGGGGTTAGAGCAGCCCTGTCTGATAGCTCTGTGGGTGGGGTTAGAGCAGCCCTGTCTGATAGCTCTGTGGACGGGGATAGAGCAGCCCTTATACCTCTATGAATCGGGATAGAGCAGCCCTGTCTGATAGCTCTGTGGACGGGGATAGAGCAGCCCTTATACCTCTATGAATTGGGATAGAGCAGTCCTGTCTGATAGCTCTGTGTATAGGGATAGAGCAGCCCTGTTTGATAGTTCTGTACACAGGGATAGAGCAGTCCTGTCTGATAGCTCTGTGAATCGGGATACCTCTGTGGATGGGGATAGAGCAGCCATGTCTGATAGTTCTGTGGATGGTTGAATAGAGTCTGGTTGAATAGAAGTCTGGTTGAATAGATTCTGGTTGAATTGTGTTTGGTTGAATAGAAGTCTTCACATGTGCTTTAGTTGGACCTGTATTTCTTGGAGAGCTAGTAGACAAAAAGTTTGGTTGTCTATAGAACCTTCATCATCAAGGTTCTTGTTGATCTGACTCCTGGGCATGTCAGACTTCAGACAACCCTTTATATAATGACATGGGAACCACAACACTGGCATTGCCAGTTCAGTAGTTTAAACAATAACGAGCTAGAGCAGCACTTTTGTCCCAACTCAGAGTTTGAGTGACTCAGCTGTTTTCCCTCCTAACTGCTGAGGGTGCACATCGATAGACTTGATCAATACCACACCAGCCTATCAGTCATATTGGTCATTAGCATCTGATATTAGCATCTTCTTATCAATACTATCGATCACTAACAACATCCAGATACATCGGAAGGAGCTGGCCAGAGGGCCAGAGGGGCAGAGGGGAGTGAAAAGGAGTGAAAAGGAGGGCATAAATGCGAGAACATTGCTTGTTGGGGCACAAAATCTGCCTGCCTGTCTGTCTTTCTGTCTGTCTCTCTGTCTTCCTGTCCGTCTGCCATTCTCTGTAATTGCATGTCTGTCTGCCTCTATTTGTCTCATTGCCTGTCATCCTGCCTGTCTGCCTTCTTTTGTCTGTCTGTTTCTGTCTTTGTGTAGTTGGCCAGTTTGTCCACCAGGGGGCAGTGCCCTCATAAGTCTTTTCAAGGGTGTTTTTGAAGGCCCATGTTAACATAAAAATCACATGGAGCTGTAAAACAAATTAGTAAAATAATTGTATTATTGTATGTACCTATTGTTAATGTTGTATTTGATGTGTTTTAAGTATAGGACTTATTTCATAAATGCGCAGGATACTCTGGGAACTAATTCTGACCCTCATCTTTTTAGTCCACAACTTTCAACCCATTGTCTGTTTAGTTCACTACTATTGACCCCTTGGCCATTTAGTTCACTACTTTTGTACCCTTGCCGTTTAGTTCACTACTTTTGTCCCTTGGCTGTTTCATACTGTTGTGTCTAATTGGTTCTATTTCCAGCCTCGATCAAACCTCTGCAATTCTCAGAGCAACAACGGCAGCATTCTGCCCTTACACAGTGACTCCCAAGAGATGCACACACACACCTCTGACACACACACACCTGACACACCTGACACACACACACATACATACCTTTGACACACACACACACCTGACACACACACACACACACACATACATACCTCTGACACACACACACACCTGACACACACACACACACACACACATACACACCGCTGACACACACACACACATCGCTGACACACACACCGCTGACACACACACTGCAGACACACACACCGCTGACACACACACCTCAGACACACACACCTCAGACACACACACACACACACCACTGAAACACACACCCCAGACACACACACCAAAGACACACACTACAGACACACACACACACACCGCTGACACACACACCTCAGACACACACACCTCAGACACACACACACACACCATTGACACACACACCACAGACACACACCACAGACACACACACCACAGACACACACCACAGACACACACACCACAGACACACACCACAGACACACACCACAGACACACACACACACCGCTGACACACACACCACAGACACACACCGCTGACACACACACCACAGACACACACACCACAGACACACACTACAGACACACACACACACCGCTGACACACACACCACAGACACACACTGCTGACACACACACCTCAGACACACACCCAAGACGTCCCCTGGTGCTGGGTCAGCAGGTAGGAGTGCTATTATTAGTTCCCTGCTACACAAACATTAAATCTATAGCATTTTCCTTTAACACAGGCCAGGATTTTTCCATCTTAAACCAACTTTAAAAGGCTGAAACACCTTTAACTGTCCAGTGTGGCTCCATCTTAAACCAACTTTAAAAGGCTGAAACACCTTCGACTGTCCAGTTTGGTTCTATCTTAAACCAACTTTAAAGGCTGAAACACCTTCGACTGTCCAGTTTGGTTCCATCTTAAACCAACTTTAAAGGATTGAAACACATTTCACTGTCCAGTGTGGCTCCATTTTAAACCAACTTTAAAGGATTGAAACACATTTGACTGTCCAGTGTGGTTCCATATTAAACCAACTTTAAAGGTTTGAAACACATTTGACTGTCCAGTGTGGTTCCATCTTAAACCAACTTTAAAGGATTGAAACATATTTGACTGTACAGTGTGTCTCCATCTTAAACCAACGTTAAAGGATTGAAACACCTTCGACTGTCCAGTGTGATTCCATCTTAAACCAACTTTAAAGGCTGAAACACCTTCGACTGTCCAGTTTGGTTCCATCTTAAACCAACTTTAAAGGTTTGAAACACATTTGACTGTCCAGTGTAGCTCCATATTAAACCAACTTTAAAGGATTGAAACACATTTGACTGTCCAGTGTGGTTCCATATTAAACCAACTTTAAAGGTTTGAAACACATTTGACTGTCCAGTGTGGTTCCATATTAAACCAACTTTAAAGGATTGAAACACATTTGACTGTCCAGTGTGGTTCCATAAACCAACTTTAAAGGTTTGAAACACATTTGACTGTCCAGTGTGGTTCCATATTAAACCAACTTTAAAGGACTGAAACACATTTGACTGTCCGGGCTGGAGCTCTTTAATGTTTCTTGAAGGTCAGGGTCAAACCCACGCGCACACACACCCACACACACACACTGCTGGGAAGTGGTCTGTCCTTGAGTAAACAGAGTGACCGGAGTAAGGGAGGAAGAGTGGAGCGAGGGAGGAGAGGAAGAGAGGATATCCTCTGTTTAAGTCCCATGCTGGGCCTCAGGCTTTCTGTCTTCCCCTCCTTCTCTCCCTCTATCTCCTCCCCTCCTTCTCTCCCTCTATCTCTTCTTCTCCTTCTCTCCCTCTATCTCCTCCCCTCCTTCTCTCCCTCTATCTCTTCCTCTCCTTCTCTCCCTCTATCTCTTCCTCTCCTTCTCTCCCTCTATCTCTTCCTCTCCTTCTCTCCCTCTGTCTCTTCCTCTCCTTCTCTCCCTCTATCTCTTCCTCTACTTCTCTCCCTCTATCTCTTCCTCTCCTTCTCTCCCTCTATCTCCTCCCCTCCTTCTCTCCCTCTATCTCTTCTTCTCCTTCTCTCCCTCTATCTCCTCCCCTCCTTCTCTCCCTCTATCTCTTCTTCTCCTTCTCTCCCTCTATCTCTTCCTCTCCTTCTCTCCCTCTATCTCCTCCCCTCCTTCTCTCCCTCTATCTCTTCTTCTCCTTCTCTCCCTCTATCTCCTCCCCTCCTTCTCTCCCTCTATCTCTTCTTCTCCTTCTCTCCCTCTATCTCCTCCTCTCCTTCTCTCCCTCTATCTTTTCCTCTCCTTCGGTAAGTAGTCACTCTTCAGTAATGTGGTCTAGTCTGCAGTCATAACTACCTTCTTGGTAACTAGTCTGTATTGGTAAAAAAGAAAAACCAGTAACTAGTTTGTAGTGTTAACTAACCCCCAAAAACTAGTCTGTAGTGGAAACTAACCCCCAATCACGAGTCTGTAGTGGCCAGGGTTCTAGGGTCCTGGTGAATAGTACAGCACTATGTAGGGAACAGGGTTCTAGGGCCCTGGTGAATAGTACAGCACTATGTAGGGAACAGGGTTCTAGGGCCCTGGTGAATAGTACAGCACTATGTAGGGAACAGGGTTCTAGGGGCCTGGTGAATATTACATCACTATGTAGGGAACAGGGTTCTAGGGCCCTGGTGAATAGTACAGCACTATGTAGGGAACAGGGTTCTAGAGCCCTGGTGAATAGTACAGCACTATATAGGGAACAGGGTTCTAGGGGCCTGGTGAATAGTACATCACTATGTAGGGAACAGGGTTCTAGGGCCCTGGTGAATAGTACAGCACTATGTAGGGAACAGGGTTCTAGGGCCCTGGTGAATAGTACAGCACTATGTAGGGAACAGGGTTCTAGGGGCCTGGTGAATATTACATCACTATGTAGGGAACAGGGTTCTAGGGCCCTGGTGAATAGTACAGCACTATGTAGGGAACAGGGTTCTAGGGCCCTGGTGAATAGTACAGCACTATGTAGGGAACAGGCAGTCATTTGTGGTGATGTTTCCTGTTGTTCTTCTCTACTCTGCCAGGGGCAACCCTACTAATCTTTTAAATGAGCAATCAGCACTTAAAACAACAACAAAACCATCCATGCCTCTTGTTAGGTAAAAAGCAGGGGAAGTGTCAAAAGAAATGTTACATCTCAAATTCCAAGAGGTATTAAGCCAAGGAGTGATATTCTTGTTTTCTATCGTTTAAAAAATGTATCTTTGTCTTTTATTTTACCTGTCAACATTTGAATTACGATTCTACTTTGATGATACATTTCCTATGATAATTGAACCATTGTGGACCATTCATCCTCATGTTTCTGCAACATGTTGGCGGCAGTTACAATATAGACACAGTTCATGTATTGGGTCTGCGTATACATTTTTCTTGATTTAATGAATGTAGGTATTAGGTCTGGACATAATGGCAACATATACAGCTCTGGAAAAAAATAAGAGACCACTGCACCTTTTTCTTTCCTTTCCAATGAAAGTTTTGAATGAGGAACAGAAGCGTTCAATTTTCAGTTGTCGCTTAATTTTAACTCTTCCTCATTCAAAACTTTCCTTTTCGACTTTTTTGGAAAGGAAAGAAAAAGGTGCAGTGGTCTCTTAATTTTTTCCGGAGCTGTATATGCCACTTTCATTCATCCCATTACCTTATCACTCATCCCTTTACCTAATCACTCATTCCTTTACCTTATGACTCCTCCCTTTACCACTTAAGGATTCAGTCCTACCCTCAGGTGCTGCTTGATTGTACAGGAATGTGTCAAGACCTGACAGTCAGAACACTAATCCTACAAAACTGGTAAGTCATGAGGAAAGGTTGTTTTTTCTTCTGGTCTGAACAAAAACAACATCTAAGTAGCAGTTGCTGCCATGATTATATGCACTCTTAATAAAGATGAGCAAAAAAGGCTATAAACAAAATGTAATTGTTGTTTTGCAGCCTGATCTTACCCTGGAAATACTAACAAAAAAACAAACCAAAAGAAAGTATAATTGTTTAAAGAAGTGTAGGTATTGCCCTAATAGTGGAAATTGGTATTTTCAGGCATTTAGCTATTCCGTTTAACAGCAAATGGCTAATTTATGAATGTCAAGAAACCTTTTGTCTCATTTAATGGTTCATAATCGTTTCTAGGCTGCCAAGAATGGTAACATATACGTTTTTGATTAAATAAAATGCATTTATTGGCTTGCAATTTTACCTCAATAGAAATGTACATCTGTCATATTTTGAGTGCAAGATCAACCTGAAGACAACAATAAAACATGTAATAACCTGTCTGTGTGCTTCATTAACATGGGGTATTACTCTGAATGTCAGCATCACAAACATCTTCTATACAAAGAAATGTAGATACACAAAGCCATGTAATCACAGTATGGCACTTGCTATTTCACTCTGCCACCTCAGATAACAAATGGGATTTCTACAAGTTTATAATACAAAATATTAGCTGAAGTATTCGTTGATACATTTAGGAAAATAGAATTTCTGGAAAGTAAAAATGTCTCTCGTCCCTATTATTTTCAAACAGTTCTATTCTCTTTCCATTCCCTCCCTGGATATTTCTTGTGCCACCCCTCTGTCATCGCAAGAAATGTATTAGATGCACCCCCCATGGGGATTTGCGGGCAGCTTGCTGCTGGATTGATGTCGTGACGTCAGGCAGCGCGCGGCTCCGCCACCGGCTCTCTCAGGGGCCAGGAGGACTAATCCGCTGCGCGCGCCACGGAACAGAGCTCCCGGTCTAATCTCCGGTGAGAGGGGGACACGAAATGGGAATGACTGGTACCAGGCGCCGAGGGCTCGTACACACTCAGGCGGGGTTACGGGACGTCCTCAGCGGCGTGGGAAAGCATGGAGCTCCCGCTCAACTCCCAGGGACGAAGTGAATGCAGCGGCAGGTATGCGAGACAGAGAAAGGAATGAAGTGAGCGAGAAAGAGAGAGAGGGAGAAGGGAAAAAAGAGAGGACATAGAGAGATTTAACCTCTCGCTTGGGTTCAATGGTTGGTTACTCTCCGTCTGTCTCTTCTGTTTTCCGGACATCATTTGAACCCTCGCGTCGATCACGTTTCTCATAGGCGCGTGGAGATGCGGTCATGTTTCTCTTAGGCGCGTGGAGAGGTTTTGCGAGTCCATAAAAACCGCTGACCTAAACGTGTCGCTCGCGGGGTTGTTACCTTCCTTGGTAAGGTCGCGCTCCGTTCCTTTGGCAACTGGTCACCATACTATCACCACGGTCTGTCAGCCACACCGTGTCACCGTATTTATTCTGAAGTGCGCCTACCGCAGCTACTCCTGACAAACACAAGCCTATGTAGTTGAGATAATAAACACATCAGATCTATTTATGGTTTTTATATCTGCAACCGCAGTCTGTGACCAGCTTTAAGCAAACAGGAGAAAAACGGAGATGAATAAAATAGGGAAGAGAAAGTACCGATTGTTGTTGTCGTTGCCTGGTAAGGCCTAAATAGGTCACCCATAAGAGGTCATGTGCTAAGCTAAACAAACTGATCACTCTATGTGACACACGGTCGTGACCACAAACCAAAACAACAAAGCATTATAGTAATCAAGCATCTGCGCTTTTCCTAGACATAATGCCTTTCCTATAGCGTAACAGTAACACTTTTCCTCAATGCCTAAGCCGTTCAATGTACACACTTATGTAGCTAACGACTCGACTGGAGGTTTTCTTTATATGCTCAGTCGGTCACCCTCTCCATCTCTCGCTCTGCATCCGTGTGTGCGTGCTTGTGCGTGCTTTGTGTGAGAGATGGATAACAGCCTATAAAAATTAGGCTTGTCTGTCAAAGAGGACACGGGGCCCGGGCTCCCTGCCTCCATAATAGCACCCGACTTGATATGGCTTTATGACCCAACTCTCACCTACGGACCTATAGAGCGGAATGATATGGTTAAATTACTCAACTCTCACCTATACGATGACTGCGGTCTAAAAGCACCATATCCTGTCTCTGTCCAGCTGATGGGCGATGGGCCCCGAGTTTACGGGACTAATAGCTATAGAGGCTACTTCGGGTCAAATTAAAAGCGTCCTGTGACTTTTTACTGCTGCCGGTTTGATTTGTTCTCCCACTCGTTTAAACGACCGCAGTAGATTAAGTAAAACCACTTTGGTCTCTTGCAGCCTAGTCGACAGAACGGCAGAGATAGGGGGCGGATCAGAGAGGGAGAGAGAGAGTGAGGGAGGACGAGAACGATACCGATACCAAGAGAAAAACATCACTGAAGTGTGAGAGAAGTGGGACAAGAGAGGAGAGAGAAGGAGCGAGAGAAGGCAGTAGTGAAGCCAGACAGCCAGTCACTCTGCTATTCGATGTCCCGCGGTCTCCGCGTTCTACACTTTAAACACTTAAAACTGCTAGCAGGTTGACCGCTGTTCGTGAAAAGTGAGCAGTCCTGATGCCGCCTTCTGTCTTCTCTCTCCCCGTCAGGGATAGTGACAAGACCCGCCGACTCATCCAGGAGGACAGAACTCTTCATTGGGAACCGTGTTGTTAGGAGCTGGAGGAAGAGGGAACTTCGAACATTGAAGCTCCGCTGTAGCCCGGGACTGCGCCGGGAGAGAATACGGACAGATAGGCACTAAGTCACGCGATGAGACAGAGACAGTAGCGGCGACCATCCGTCTACATTCCGCTTGACATACACACGCACGCAGACACACCCACACATAGACACACACTCTTACGCGCACACACTTTCAAGTCGGACTTCCAGAGTGCAGGCTTCACAATGAGCCGCTAAATTCCTGCTCCCACAGGAGAGGAGGCACCGGGTTTCATTCATCTCGCTCGGTGTGTGTGTGTGTGAGTGTGTGTGTGTGTGTTTGTGATGGACCGGGTCCCGGCCGCCGTGGCTGCTAAGATGCGGTGGGTAACGCTGTTAGTAGCCGGTCTGACGGTCTGGACTACCGTATGTCACTGTTTCGACTATGAAGACGCCAACTATGATTACTACAATGAGGAGGAAAGGACAGAAAACATTGACTATAAGGACCCGTGTAAAGCTGGTGAGTATTTTCCTACTACATCACCATCTTTTAATTGATTTATTCTCCTGTAGCACTGAATTGGCTAGGCTACTTCAAGGAGTAGTCAAGTGTACTTACAATTACTGGGTTATGCGGTTGTCCCATCAAGTTCTTCTGATTGTTATACACTACCTGTTCTGCTGTGACAACAACGTAAATGTGTCTCGCGTGTGTGTTCTAAAACACGCTCCTGGTTCCATTGTGCAAAAGAAACATGCAATGGTGCAGGAAAGTAGAAATAGTTTGTATGTTGACAGAAAGCACAAAACCAATTGGTATGAAGTAGGCTAACGGAATGTACAGTATACTAGCCCATGCAAGCAGAACTAGCCTTGAACTGCATATACATCAATCAGAATCCCAAGTGACTATAATAGCCTAGCAACCCCCCAAATGTTCCAAAGTGGTTGGCTGTATGGATAGGCAAAACCTTTTTGGTTCCAAATTGAACCTGCTTAGAACATGGCCTATTCTGTTGTAAAGTCTATAGTTTATTAAAGTGTTGGTGCATCTGTCCTCAAAGAAGTGTATAAGTCTGTGATAAAACTGACATGATCACATTCGGATCAGAGCTGGCTGAGTGTGCAAGAGTGTATGTTTCAGAGTGTGATTGTGTGTGTGCGAGAGTGTATGTTTCAGAGTGTGATTGTGTGTGTGTGAGAGTGTATGTTTTAGAGTGTGATTGCGTGTGTGGGTGAGTGTATGTTTTAGAGTGTGATTGCGTGTGTGTGAGAGTGTATGTTTTAGAGTGTGATTGCGTGTGTGCGAGAGTGTATGTTTTAGAGTGTGATTGCGTGTGTGCTAGAGTGTATGTTTTAGAGTGTGATTGTGTGTGTGAGAGTGTATGTTTTAGAGTGTGATTGCGTGTGTGAGAGTGTATGTTTTAGAGTGTGATTGCGTGTGTGCGAGAGTGTATGTTTTAGTGTGTGATTGCGTGTGTGCTAGAGTGTATGTTTTAGAGTGTGATTGTGTGTGTGAGAGTGTATGTTTTAGAGTATGATTGCGTGTGTGAGAGTGTATGTTTTAGAGTATGATTGCGTGTGTGAGAGTGTATGTTTTAGAGTGTGATTGCGTGTGTTCGAGAGTGTATGTTTTAGAGTGTGATTGCGTGTGTGCTAGAGTGTATGTTTTAGAGTGTGATTGTGTGTGTGAGAGTGTATGTTTTAGAGTGTGATTGCGTGTTTGAGAGTATATGTTTTATTGTGTGATTACGTGTGCGAGAGTGTATGTTTTAGAGTGTGATTGCGTGTTTGAGAGTGTATGTTTTAGAGTGTGATTGCGTGTGTGTGAGAGTGTATGTTTTAGAGTGTGATTGCGTGTGTGAGAGTGTATGTTTTAGAGTGTGATTGCGTGTTTGAGAGTGTATGTTGTAGAGTGTAATTGCGTGTGTGTGAGAGTGTATGTTGTAGAGTGTAATTGCGTGTGTGTGAGAGTGTCACCGTGGTTTGCTGAAAGGAAGCAAGGCACCTGAGTTTGCACATTCTTTAACGAGATGAGGGGGGCACAGAGATAGAGAGAGTGTGTGTAGGGGGATGGAAAGAGTGTGTCAGAGATAAAGACTGAGAGATACAGAAAGACATGGAGGGTTCAGAGATAAAGACATTGCGGGGTCAGAGATAAAGAATGAGATACAGAAAGACATGGAGGGGTCAGAGATAAAGAATGAGATACAGAAAGACATGGAGGGGTCAGAGATAAAGACATTGAGGGGTCAGACATAAAGAATGAGAGATATAGAAAGACATTGAGGGTTCAGAGATAAAGAATGAGATATAGAAAGACATTGAGGGTTCAGAGATAAAGAATGAGATATAGAAAGACATTGAGGGGTCAGAGATAAAGATTGATTTATTAGTGTGTGTGTAACTGACCGTCTGGTTTAATTTGTGAGTGATTTCGGTCCAGACTGAAGCCCCTCACACACACGCGCCCACACACACACACACATACACACATGCACGTGGCCACATACATACACAAACATACACACAGAAAGTTGTGTATTTCTATCTTTCTGTAGACCAGAAAACATACTAAATCCATTTTCCCTAACCAAGTCTCAACCTTAACCTAACCCTAACCTGATCCTAACCTTAACCTAACCCTAACCTGCTCCTAACCTTAACCTAACCCTAACCTGGTCTTAACCTTAACCTAACCCTAAAGTCAATAATCTAACAATTATGCCTGAACTGAACATTGTCATAATGACTAACCCTAATCTTTCCCTCAATAACCTGAAAATTAACTTTGGCTAATTACTAACCCTAACCTTTTCCTCAGTGACCTAACATTTGTGCCTGAAGTGAACCTTGCCCTAACAACTTACCCTGTGTGTTATTGTGTGTGTCACCTGTTTTACTATCCTTGGGTTAGGGTGAGTGTTAGGGACTGTTTAATCCAGGCAGACAGACCCAGAACCACAGACAGACCCACAGACAGATCCACAGACAGACCCAGAGCCACAGACAGACCCACAGACAGACCCAGAGCCACAGACAGACCCACAGACAGACCAAGACCCACATACAGACCCACAGACAGAACCAGACCCACAGACAGACCCAGAGCCACAAACAGGCCCACAGACAGACCAAGACCCACAGACAGACCCAGACCCACAGACAGACCCACAGACAGACCCAGAGCCACAAACAGGCCCACAGACAGACCAAGACCCACAGACAGACCCACAGACAGACCAAGACCCACAGACAGAACCAGACCCACAGACAGAACCAGACCCACAGACAGACCCAGAGCCAAAGACCGACCCACAGACAGACCCAGACCCACAGACAGACCGAGACCCACAGACAGAACCAGACCCACAGACACACCCAGACCCACAGACAGACCCACAGACAGACCAAGACCCACAGACAGACAGATCCACAGACAGGCCCACAGACAGGCCCACAGACCAACAGACAGACCCACAGACAGGACCACAGACACACAGACCAGACAGACCCACAGACAGACCCACAAACAGACCCAGACCCACAGACCCAGATCCAGTTGTAGGTGTATTAGACAGGCAGTAAGTTCAGCTGAAGACATGCACAGGAATGTAGAATAGAAACACTGACTTTAATGGGAGTTCTGTAATGCACAGCACATAACAGTGTGGGTGTGTGTTTGTGTGTTTGCGTGCGCGTGTGTGTGTGGTCATCACTGTGGGGCAAATATTACAGTGTTTTATGTTAAAGTGTATTGAGCACTGTTGATGTGGCCAGTGCTCTCAGGTGGTGTGTCTGTGTTGTCAGTTATTTATATATCATAATATATTACACAGCAGCCATACGGCTCAGTGTGTCTGTGTTGTCAGTTATTTATATATCATAATATATTACACAGCAGCCATACAGCTCAGTGTGTCTGTGTTGTCAGTTATTTATATATCATAATATATTACACAGCAGCCATACGGCTCAGTGTGTCTGTGTTGTCAGTTATTTATATATCATAATATATTACACAGCAGCCATACGGCTCAGTGTGTCTGTGTTGTCAGTTATTTATATATCATAATATATTACACAGCAGCCATACGGCTCAGTGTGTCTGTGTTGTCAGTTATTTATATATCATAATATATTACACAGCAGCCATACGGCTCAGTGTGTCTGTGTTGTCAGTTATTTATATATCATAATATATTACACAGCAGCCATATGACTCAGTGTGTCTGTGTTGTCATGTCTGTGTTGTCAGTTATTTATATATCATAATTTATTACACAGCACACGTATGACTCATTGTGTCTGTGTTGTCAGTTATTTATATATCATAATTTATTACACAGGAACCTTACGACTCAGTGTGTCTGTGTTGTCAGTTATTTATATATCATAATTTATTACACAGGAACCTTACGACTCAGTGTGTCTGTGTTGTCAGTTATTTATATATCATAATTTATTACACAGGAACCTTACGACTCAGTGTGTCTGTGTTGTCAGTTATTTATATATCATAATTTATTACACAGGAACCTTACGACTCAGTGTGTGAATCCTTTAGCATATTCTGCATTGCTGTTTTGATTGAACCTGAAATGTGATCAAATCTTCAGGGGTTTAAAAATTTAAATATTTGGCAGCATGTTTTTGCAATGACAACATCCTTGTCACTAGTTGTATGCGGTTGTCTTTGGTGTTTTGCCTGATACTAACTCAATGGTCAAGGATTACTAGAGGAATTTCAGTTTTAAGTGTGTTTCTGAACATTAAATTAAACCTGATAGCTCCCTGATAAAATCCTGAATTAATCATGACTAATGTTGAGAGAGAAAGTTGCAGAGGCCAGGATCATTTTTAACAGTTCCATGACAAATCACAGAGGAGGTGTGCATCTTGTACCTCTGAAACCAACTAATTTATTATTTCATCATCACTCACCGTAATCAGGGCAAGATCCACACGAATGTAGAAGTGTTCAGAAACATTGTCTATTCTTACAGTAAGTGACACAACAGGGCACAATAGATTATTCCCCTTTGAGTTGATAATTGTCTGATTACAATTTTCAGTCTGTGTTTGTAATTGGCTGATTAGTCATGAGCTAAAGGACGTAATCACTTGCAGCTGGTGAGGTTAGCATGGGGCTAATACGGCTAGGATAAGTGATTGAAGCAGCTAAATGCTAGCTCTATATCAGTTGCCACCATGTCTGTTGGCTAACTATTAAACTTGAAACTGTTTTTATTTTCACAAGTATGGATACCGTGTGTGTGTCGTTGTCTGATTGTGTGTGTGTCGTTGTCTGATTGTGTGTGGGCCATTGTCTGATTGTGTGTGTGTCGTTGTCTGATTGTGTGTGTCATTGTCTGATTGTGTGTATGTGTTTTTGTGTGTTGTTTTGCTGACCTCTTCAGTTGTTGCCAGTCAGGATATCAGCAGTTGCTTTACAGACCACACGCCTGGCTGCGAGTGTGTCCACATCTGTGATTGTGTGTGTGTAAGTGTGTCTCTGTGTGTGATTGTATGTGTTCGTGATTGTGTGTGTGTTAGTGTGTCTCTGTGTGTGATTGTATGTGTTTGTGATTGTGTGTGTGTAAGTGTGTCTCTGTGTGTGATTGTATGTGTTCGTGATTGTGTGTGTGTTAGTGTGTCTCTGTGTGTGATTGTATGTGTTTGTGATTGTGTGTTAGTGTGTCTCTGTGTGTGATTGTATGTGATTTTGTGTGTGGGCGTATGTGATTGTCTGTCTGTGTGTGATTATGTGTGTGTGTGTCTGTGTGTGTGATTGTATGTGTGTGTCCGTCTGTGTGATTATATGTGTGTTTGTGTGTGTGTGTACTCCACCCATTTCTGAACAGATGTGCTTCAGTTTTTCTCATCCTTGACGTCCTAAACCTTCCCATGATGTTGTACATCGATTCACTGAAATGAAAGTATATTTGTCACTGAAGTCGCTAACATGAATGTATCATCCTAATTCTTCTGGGAAGGTGGCGTTTGTTTTCCTATGAAATGACAGAAATATGTTTCAGGTCTGGGATTCATTGAAATGTTTTCACTCCCTAGGATGGGTTTGTTTATTAATCAAAAACATCAGCTTCCTCATGATGAGTCAACTTATAGACAAACAACATGGACAATAAAATATAAAAGAGATTCCCAGTAGGTTTTTCCCTGTACTCATTTTGTCCCATGATAATATATCTAGAATAATGTATCTCTCCCCTATACAGAGAGATCTAGAATAATGTATCTCTCCCCTATACAGACAGATCTAGAATAATGTATCTCTCCCCTATACAGACAGATCTAGAATAATGTATCTCTCCCCTATACAGACAGATCTAGAATAATGTATCTCTCAGTCTTTTCCATTCAGACAGGATAATTGTGCTCTAGGGGAAGGGTGTGTGTTTTAATGACACTCCTCCTCTCAGTCCCCTGTCATTTACACACACTCTTCCACTACACACACACACACACAGATACCCCTCCTACTTAATTGTGAAGACATATTTGTGGTCCCTCCTGGACCAGTGTGTGGGGTTCTCCCTCAGAAACCTGGATCTGGTTTTGGTCCTGTCTGACTGTTGTAGTATGTAAGCCAGTGTTTCATACTCAAACCTCAAAACATTTTAACTTTATTTGTCACGTGCGCTCTGTACCAGATGTTTCGGGTGTAGTTAAGTGCTTGTGTAGGCTACTAAAACAATGCAGTTGGGTGAAAGTTACTTACTGATTTAAAGAAAAAAACAGACAGACAGATATGATCTCATATCACCAATATCATTAGATTTAGTGTTCAACTCAGACGTTTTTCTGTTGTATGTCACCAAATCCCATTCAATTTTCCTATTAAATTCCCCCTTTCAATTCCCCCATTAATTTCCCACGAGGCAAGAGCAGTCAGTTGGATTCTGTAAGACTGCCAACTATTCAGGCCTGATGAAGAAGTTATACAAGAGATACCTTAGAATGCTCCGAGCATCTCTAATAATACATCCAGCTGAAAAAGTGAAATGACAGTATTTCATACTTTGACCTACCTGACTGTTTCGGCTTTAATATTCCTCTCCTGACCACTGCACCCTGGGTACACATTTGGGAATGCGGTTCTGACATAACGTCAGACATCATTTCAGTATCCCAGATATGCATGGACTGTGGTCCATAAAGTCTGTGTGACTAGACTGCTTTGACAATGGAGAAGTCATTTTAATTTAATTTCCATGGCAAACAATTCACGCAAAGTTGCTTACTTGGTGTTTATGAGAGAAAACATGAACTTAGTGGTTAATGGTATCATCTTGCTATCTATATTATTAGATGGAGAAACAGGGAGATTTGTTGGGATTCAATTTCCTCTTTGAATAATTTTCTTGGAATTCACCTTCATCTCTGTTACCATGTGTACACGTTTTACCCAACCTAAAACCCCAAGGAGTAAGTGATCAGATGTTGAAGTACAGTAGCTAGGAAGAACTCCCCGGAAAGGCTGGACTGTGGCAGGAAGAAGCCTGGTGAGTAACATGGGAGGAGCCTGGGGAGGAGCCTTGTAAGGAGCCTGGTGAGGAGCATGGGAGGAGCCTGGGGAGGAGCCTTGTAAGGAGCCTGGTGAGGAGCATGGGGAGAAGCCTGGGGAGGATCTTGGTGGGGAGCATGGGAGGAGCCCGGGCAGGAGCCTGTTAAGGAGTGTGCGGAGGAGCCTGGGGAGGAGCTTGATGAGGAGCATGGGGAGGAGCTTGATGAGGAGCATGGGGAGGAGCATGGGGAGGAGTTTGATGAGGAGCCTGGGGTGGAGACACACTCAAGGCGTTGGCCAGGTGAGGAGCTTAGGTTGTCCAGACCCAATAGGTCAGCAGAAATAAGTAAAGCCAGAGCTCTGCTATTTTTAACTATTTCACATGGTAATTTACCTTTCTTAAATGGTAATTTACCTTTCTCAAACCAGCTCGTTGGCACTCAGAGGCAACTGGGGGCACTAGTTGAGGTGTGTTCCTTAAAACATGATCCAAAGTACAATTTTCAGGCAGTACTGGCGGTTAAGACAAACCACAAGCTTAGTTTTCCTCCTAATGTGTATGTTCATGCCCGTCATTAAGCAGGTGACAACCTCTGTCAATACCATTGTCTCAGCCAAGCAGGTGACAACCTCTGTCAATACCGTTGTCTCAGCCAAGCAGGTGACAACCTCTGTCAATACTGTTGTCTCAGCCAAGCAGGAGAAAACCTCTGTCAATACCGTTGTCTCAGCCAAGCAGGTGAAAACCTCTGTCAATACCGTTGTCTCAGCCAAGCAGGTGACAACCTCTGTCAATACCGTTGTCTCAGCCAAGATGTTCCGGATGGAGGGGGAGGAGCATGCAAAGGGACACTTTGGGGGTTGTAAAAATGGTACACATGCAAGGAATTCCATTCAAAACGTGGTCATCATTAATTGAGATGTCAATCTCTGTGAATACCACATATTAAGACTTAAATGATTGCTGACGACCTCTGTCAATGTGTCATATTTAGAAGTTATTTTCCTGTTTCATTAATTCCAGAGTGTCTGTGTGTGTGAGTGTGTGTAACTGCTTCAGACAGACAGTAAGTGTAGCTGATTATTGATCTGTACCTAGGAGACACTTCACTGGTCATATATAGACAACACACAGGTAAAAGGGAGAAGGTGAGAGGGACACCACACTCTCACCTTGGACATTTTGAGCAAACCTTCCCATCCAATACTTATCTACCTAATTAGGTAGACATGTAGATAGATAGTCATACCAACAGATAAACAGATAGATAGTTAAATATATAGATATTTAAACAGATAGTTAAATAGATTGTTAAATATATAGATAGTTAAACAGATAGATAGTAAATTAGATAAATAGTTAAACAGATAGATAGTTAAATAAGTAGATAGTTAAACAGATAGATAGTTAATTAGATAAATAGTTAAACAGATAGATAGTTAAATAGATAGTTAAACATTTAGATGGTTAGATATATAGTAAATTAGATAAATAGTTAAACAGATAGATAGTTAAATAAGTAGATAGTTAAACAGATAAATAGTTAAACAGATAGATAGTTAAATAAGTAGATAGTTAAACAGATATATAGTTAATTAGATAAATAGTTAAACAGATAGATAGTTAAATAAGTAGATAGTTAGATAGATAGTTAATTAAATAGTTAGTTATTAGGTTGTTAAACAGTTCTGTTCCAGACTTTCTTCACCTCAGAGCCACTCATGGAAGCAGGTTTCCTGACTCCAGTTGGTGATTGTAATACTAATTGGTTGTTCTAGCTGGTATTGTATAAGTGATTGTTTTTTCTAGCTGATGATTGTAAAAGTGATTGGTTCGTCTAACTGGTTTCACTGGGTCTAACTGGTGATTGTAAAAGTAATTGGTCTGCCTGGTTTCTCTGGCTCTTGTTATTGTTGAAAAACAAAACACATATTTTAGGAATATTCACTACTGCTTTTCTTCTCCTCCATTGCTGTGTTAAACACAAACACACGCAAACACACAAACACACACAAACACAAACACACACATGCATACACATACACATACACATACACACACAAACACACGCAAACACACACATGCATACACAAACACACACATGCATACACAAACACACACATGCATACACAAACACATATGCATACACAAACACACACATGCACACAGTATGCGCACACACACAAATGCACTTGTGCACACACACACACATACACATGTGCACACACACACACAAACACATACACATGTGCACACACACACACACACACATACACATGTGCACACACACACACACACACTTGTGCACACACACACACACAAGCCTTCCTTCATTGACCCGTGCTTATCTCTTCCTGGTTGTCTGCATCCTGCCACTCAGCTGGAGATGACACACACTCACATACACACATTCACACACACACATTAACACATGTACACACAGAGGTCATTTTGACCCTTACCTTAAAATATTGACTTTTAATCAACTCATCTCACTATGAACAGGTGTAAGACCATCAGTTTATACATCTCTGTATCAGGACAGCTACTAATGCAAGGATGGATTATATACAGTGGGTGTAGTTCTTTATGTTCCTCTGTTGGGGGTTTAGGAGAATGTTCTTCTGTTGGGGGTTTAGGAGAATGTTCTTCTGTTGGGGGTTTAGGAGAATGTTCCTCTGTTGGGGGTTTAGGAGAATGTTCCTCTGTTGGGGGTTTAGGAGAATGTTCTTCTGTTGGGGGTTTAGGAGAGTGTTCCTCTTTTGGGGGTTGTGGAGGAGAAGTTTCTTTATGTTCCTCTTGCTGGGGGTTGTGGAGGAGAAGGTTCTTTATATTTCTCTTGCTGGGGTTTGTGGAGGAGAATGTTCTTTATGTTTCTCTTGTTGGGGTTTGTGGAGGAGAAGGTTCTTTGTGTTCCTTTTGCTGGGGGTTGTGGAGGTGAATGTTCTTTGTGTTCCTCTTTTGGGGGTTGTGGAGGAGAAGGATATTTATGTTTCTCTTGTTGGGGGTTGTGGAGGAGAAAGTTCTTTATCTTTCTCATGCTGGGGGTTGTGGAGGAGAAGGTTCTTTCTATTTCTCTTGCTGTGGGTTGTAGAGGAGAAGGTTCTTTATGTTCCTCTTTCTGGGAGTTGTAGAGGAAAATGTTCTTCGTGTTCTTCTTTTGGGGGTTGTGGAGGAGAAAGTTCTTTACGTTTCTCATGCTGGGGGTTGTGGAGGAGAAGGTTCTTTATGTTCCTTTTGCTGGGGGTTGTGGAGGTGAATGTTCTTTGTGTTCCTCTTTTGGGGGTTGTGTAGGAGAAGGATCTTTATGTTTCTCATGCTGGGGGTTGTGGAGGAGAAAGTTCTTTATGTTTCTCATGCTGGGGGTTGTGGAGGAGAAGGTTTCTTTCCATTTCTCTTGCTGGGGGTTGTAGAGGAGAAAGTTATTTATATTTCGCTTGCTGGGGGTTGTGGAGGTGAAGGTTCTTTATATTTCTCTTGCTGGGGGTTGTGGAGGAGAAGGTTCTTTCTATTTCTCTTGCTGGGGGTTGTGGAGGAGAAGGTTCTTTATATTTCTCTTGTTGGGGGTTGTGGAGGAGAATGTTCTTTATGTTCCTCTTTTGGGGGTTGTGGAGGAGAAGGTTCTTTATGTTTCTCTTGTTGGGGGTTGTGGAGGAGAATGTTCTTTATGTTTCTCATGCTGGGGGTTGTGGAGGAGAAGGTTCTTTATATTTCTCTTGCTGGGGCTTGTAGAGGAGAAGATTATTAATATATCTCTTGCTGGGGTTGTGGAGAAGAAGGTTCTTTATATTTCTCTTGCTGGGGGTTGTAGAGGAGAAGGTTCTTTATATTTCTCTTGCTGGGGGTTGTAGAGGAGAAGGTTCTTTATATTTCTCTTGTTGGGGGTTGTGGAGGAGAATGTTCTTTATGTTTCTCATGCTGGGGGTTGTGGAGGAGAAGGTTCTTTATATTTCTCTTGCTGGGGCTTGTAGAGGAGAAGATTATTAATATATCTCTTGCTGGGGTTGTGGAGGAGAAGGTTCTTTATATTTCTCTTGCTGGGGATTGTAGAGGAGAAGGTTCTTTATGTTTCTCTTGCTGGGGGTTGTAGAGGAGAAGGTTCTTTATATTTCTCTTGCTGGGGGTTGTAGAGGAGAAGGTTCTTTATATTTCTCTTGCTGGGGGTTGTGGAGGAGAAGGTTCTTTATGTTTCTCTTGCTGGGGGTTGTAGAGGAGAAGGTTCTTTATGTTTCTCTTGCTGGGGGTTGTAGAGGAGAAGGTTCTTTATATTTCTCTTGCTGGGGGTTGTAGAGGAGAAGGTTCTTTATATTTCTCTTGCTGGGGGTTGTAGAGGAGAAGGTTCTTTATATTTCTCTTGCTGGGGGTTGTGGAGGAGAAGGTTCTTTATGTTCCTCTTGCTGGGAGTTGTAGAGGAAAATGTTCTTCGTTTTCCTCTTTTGGGGGTTGTGGAGGAGAAAGTTCTTTATGTTTCTCATGCTGGGGGTTGTGGAGGAGAAAGTTCTTTATGTTTCTCATGCTGGGGGTTGTGGAGGAGAAGGTTCTTTATATTTCTCTTGCTGGGGGTTGTGGAGGAGAAAGTTATTTATATTTCGCTTGCTGGGGGTTGTGGAGGAGAAGGTTCTTTATATTTCTCTTGCTGGGGGTTGTGGAGGAGAAGGTTCTTTATGTTCCTTTTGCTGGGGGTTGTGGAGGTGAATGTTCTTTATGTTCCTCTTGCTGGGGGTTGTGGAGGAGAAGGTTCTTTATGTTTCTCTTGCTGTGGGTTGTAGAGGAGAAGGTTCTTTATGTTCCTCTTTCTGGGAGTTGTAGAGGAAAATGTTCTTCGTGTTCTTCTTTTGGGGGTTGTGGAGGAGAAAGTTCTTTACGTTTCTCATGCTGGGGGTTGTGGAGGAGAAGGTTCTTTATGTTCCTTTTGCTAGGGGTTGTGGAGGTGAATGTTCTTTGTGTTCCTCTTTTGGGGGTTGTGTAGGAGAAGGATCTTTATGTTTCTCATGCTGGGGGTTGTGGAGGAGAAAGTTCTTTACGTTTCTCATGCTGGGGGTTGTGGAGGAGAAGGTTCTTTATGTTCCTTTTGCTAGGGGTTGTGGAGGTGAATGTTCTTTGTGTTCCTCTTTTGGGGGTTGTGTAGGAGAAGGATCTTTATGTTTCTCATGCTGGGGGTTGTGGAGGAGAAAGTTCTTTATGTTTCTCATGCTGGGGGTTGTGGAGGAGAAGGTTTCTTTCCATTTCTCTTGCTGGGGGTTGTAGAGGAGAAAGTTATTTATATTTCGCTTGCTGGGGGTTGTGGAGGTGAAGGTTCTTTATATTTCTCTTGCTGGGGGTTGTGGAGGAGAAGGTTCTTTCTATTTCTCTTGCTGGGAGTTGTGGAGGAGAAGGTTCTTTATATTTCTCTTGTTGGGGGTTGTGGAGGAGAATGTTCTTTATGTTCCTCTTTTGGGGGTTGTGGAGGAGAAGGTTCTTTATGTTTCTCTTGTTGGGGGTTGTGGAGGAGAATGTTCTTTATGTTTCTCATGCTGGGGGTTGTGGAGGAGAAGGTTCTTTATATTTCTCTTGCTGGGGCTTGTAGAGGAGAAGATTATTAATATATCTCTTGCTGGGGTTGTGGAGAAGAAGGTTCTTTATATTTCTCTTGCTGGGGATTGTAGAGGAGAAGGTTCTTTATGTTTCTCTTGCTGGGGGTTGTAGAGGAGAAGGTTCTTTATATTTCTCTTGCTGGGGGTTGTAGAGGAGAAGGTTCTTTATATTTCTCTTGTTGGGGGTTGTGGAGGAGAATGTTCTTTATGTTTCTCATGCTGGGGGTTGTGGAGGAGAAGGTTCTTTATATTTCTCTTGCTGGGGCTTGTAGAGGAGAAGATTATTAATATATCTCTTGCTGGGGTTGTGGAGGAGAAGGTTCTTTATATTTCTCTTGCTGGGGATTGTAGAGGAGAAGTTTCTTTATGTTTCTCTTGCTGGGGGTTGTAGAGGAGAAGGTTCTTTATATTTCTCTTGCTGGGGGTTGTAGAGGAGAAGGTTCTTTATATTTCTCTTGCTGGGGGTTGTGGAGGAGAAGGTTCTTTATGTTTCTCTTGCTGGGGGTTGTAGAGGAGAAGGTTCTTTATGTTTCTCTTGCTGGGGGTTGTAGAGGAGAAGGTTCTTTATATTTCTCTTGCTGGGGGTTGTAGAGGAGAAGGTTCTTTATATTTCTCTTGCTGGGGGTTGTAGAGGAGAAGGTTCTTTATATTTCTCTTGCTGGGGGTTGTGGAGGAGAAGGTTCTTTATGTTTCTCTTGCTGGGGGTTGTAGAGGAGAAGGTTCTATATGTTTCTCTTGCTGGGGGTTGTAGAGGAGAAGGTTCTTTATGTTTCTCTTGCTGGGGGTTGTAGAGGAGAAGGTTCTTTATGTTTCTCTTGCTGGGGGTTGTAGAGGAGAAGGTTCTTTATGTTTCTCTTGCTGGGGCTTGTAGAGGAGAAGGTTCTTTATATTTCTCTTGCTGGGGGTTGTAGAGGAGAAGGTTCTTTATATTTCTCTTGCTGGGGGTTGTGGAGGAGAAGGTTCTTTATGTTTCTCTTGCTGGGGGTTGTAGAGGAGAAGGTTCTTTATGTTTCTCTTGCTGGGGGTTGTAGAGGAGATTTGGGACCGGAGTGTGTGACTCACCGTGTGGTGAGTAAAGGCCATGCCCTGCCGGAGAGCTACTGTTCAGCCCCCAGAGGAAGGAAGTTGGGGGAGCTCTGTCTGTGTGTGTGTGTCTTTGTGAGTCTGTCTGCTGGTGTGTGCAGCATTTGGTGTGTGTGTGTGGTGTTTGTGTGTGTAGCATGTGGTGTGTGTATAGCATGTGATGTCTGTGTACCGTGTGGTGTTTGTATGTGAAGCTTGTGGTGTTTATGTGTGTGGTGTTCGTGTGTAGCTTGTGGTGTTTGTGTGTGGTGTGTGTGTGTTGCGTGTGGTGTTTTTGTATGTCGCGTGTGGTGTATGTGTGTAGTGAGTGGTGTGTGTGTAGCATGTAGTGTGTGTGTAGCGTGTGTAGTGCGTGTGTGTGTCAGTCCATGTGTGAACGGTCATGCTAAACAGGATGTTCCAGAGGATTCCGCTCTAACCCTAACCCACAGTGGAATGTTGCTCTTGGAACGCCGTTTTGCATCTAAAATCCATGAGTCAGCACCTCTGTCATCTCCCATCATGCATCACTCCCGTCCTTCAATGTCCCTTACATTTTTAGTGTGAGTGTGCACGTGTATGTTTGTTTGTTTGTGTGACACAAAATATGTACAGTGCAAGGCCAGGCAAGGTAAAATAGGGGAGGTGGTTAGCCAGGCAAGGTAAAACTGTGAGTTTGGTTGAAATTTGATTGATAGTAAGTATACCCATATTAGTAATTATACAAGAATTTGTAATTACACCCATATTAGTAATTATTTCACTGTGTTATGGAGTCGCACATTATTTTCAACCGCATGCATGAGAGTAGGTTTTTGTGTGGGTGAAAATATTTATTTTGGAGAAAATCCCACGTAAGTTCTTTTTAATATTGTATATGGTGTCACATCAGTCTCAAAACTCACGCGCACGCACTTGCCAATTCGAGAAGAATTGAGGGCACAGATATCGTTGTAAAAATTAGCATAATCATATTTGCATTAAACAGTGATTAAAAAACATATATAATGAGCCATTTTGAGAGCCAATGAACCATCTCTTTTAAATAAACTGGTCCAAGTGAGTGAGTGAAATTCCCATCACTATATTGCTCTAATGGCCAATGATAGCTCTGTCAGGTTGTATAGATCCCGGGCTTTAAATTAGCCAACCAACGGCATTGTAACACAAAGAAGACATGTGATTAAGCAGTAAGTCTACCAATCATATTTGAGGTAACATGTACTGTTTAATGAGTGCAAACACAAGTGTCAAGTGAGAACAGGGGGATTTGAGAAGGCGCAGGTGAATTTTGAGAAGTCGCTGAGAAATTCCACTCAACGATATTTGTGCCCCTCACAATGTTTATACTCTTCCACGACTGGTCCTTTCCTCACACGGCTTGTGTTTCTGCTCTCTCAACGTCACTTTCTGCTTTCTCAACTGAATTTTTTCTTCTGGAAGTAGCACCAGCGTGCACGTGAGTTTTGAGGCTGATGTGACACCATAATTGTACTACTACACATACAGACACACCCACGCACTAATGCACAGACACACATACACATCTACACACTGATGCACAGACACACACACACACCCACACACTAATGCACAGACACACATACACATCTACACACTAATGCACAGACACACAGACACACAGACACACACCCACACACTAATGCACAGACACACACCCACACACTAATGCACAGACACACACACACACCCACACACTAATGCACAGACACACACCCACACACTAATGCACAGACACACACACGCACAATAATGCACAGACACACACCCGCACACTAATGCACAGACACACACCCACACACTAATGCACAGACACACACCCACACACTAATGCACAGACACACACCCACACACTAATGCACAGACACACACACCCACACACTAATGCACAGACACACACACACACACACTAACGCACAGACACACACCCACACACTAATGCACAGACACACACACGCACAATAATGCACAGACACACACTCACACACTAATGCACAGACACACACCCACACACTAATGCACAGACACACACCCACACACTAATGCACAGACACACACACACACACACTAACGCACAGACACACACCCACACACTAATGCACAGACACACACCCACACACTAATGCACAGACACACACACACACACACACCCACACACTAATGCACAGACACACACCCACACACTAATGCACAGACACACACACACACACACCCACACACTAATGCACAGACACACACCCACACACTAATGGGAGAGGGAGGGAGGGGAGAGGGAGGGGAGACGGAAAGAGGGAGGGCAGTGGGAGGGGAGAGGGTGGGGAGAAGCAGAGGAGAGGGAGGGATGTGGGTGGGGAGAGGAAGTGGGAGGGGCGAGGGAGAGGGAGGGGAGTGGGAGGGAAGAGGGAGAGGAGTGGGAGGAGAGTAGGAGGGGAGAGGGAGAGGGAGGGATGTGGGAGGGGAAATGGAGAGGGAGGGGGGAGAGGTTCCTTTAATGATCCAAAAATGCTAGTTATTTTTTGCAGATAATGATGATAATGGTGATTATGGTGATGATTTTAAAGTTGGGGATGATTATAGTGATGATGGTGTTGATGATGAGAATAATGGTGATATTAGATATAATGATGTTGGTGTTGATTGTGGTGGTGATGAGAATATTGGTGATGATTTTGAAGATGTTGATTTTGATAATGGTTATAAGGATGATGGTGATGGTGGTGATGACGGATGGTGATGGTGGTGATGACGAATGGTGATGATGTTATGATGGATGTGATGATTATGATCATTAAGGATAATAATGAAGTTGATGATGGTGATGATGTTTTACAGCTGCGTTTTGGGGGGACATTGCTTTGGATGAGGAAGATTTGAGGATGTTCCAGATCGACAGGACGATAGACCTGACACTACACACACACACTGACGCCAGACGTGGACATCACTCTGGTGAGTCTGTCTGCCTGTCTGTCCACTTCTGATGTATGAACTTGTGAGTGAAGTGGTGAGGACGGGAGGTGGGAGAGGGAGGGAGGGAGGTGGGAGAGGGAGGGAGGACAGGGAGGGAGGTGGGAGAGGGAGGGAGGTGGACAGGGAGGGAAGGAGGACAGGGAGGGAGGTGGGAGAGGGAGGGAGGGAGGACAGGTAGTTAAGGGAAAGGGAGGGAGGACAGGGAGTTAAGGGAGGGAGGGAGGAGGAAATCTTTGTCATTTTTGGGCTAAAATGTGCAGTTTTAAAACCGTGTGTGTAGTCATGCATCTATTGACAGGGATTTATGTGCATTTTATGTCATTAGTACGTTCAACCCCGTTGGGCCATTACGTAAAATGCAAATACAATCAGAATGCAGAGATGTGATAATCATTTAATCTCTTTATTTAATTTAAAATAGTAAAAAGACAATAATCAAACGTTGGAACTAAGAAATTTTATTGTTTCTTGAAAAATATGTGCCCACTTTGAATTTGGTGCCAGCAACACAAATAAGCTGAGACAGGGGCAATAGAAGACTGGAAAAGTTGGGTAATGCTAAAAAAACCCTGGTGGAACATCTCACAACGTATTAGGTTACCTGGCAACAGCTCAGTACCATGACGGAGTGCATCTCAGAGAGGATGGGTCTGTCATGAAGAAGGGGAGGGACTGTGCAGGGAAATAGTGCACAAATGTAAGAATAACGTTTCTCAACATAAAATTGCAAAGAGTTTGGGGATCTCATCATCTACGGTACACAGTATCATTAAAAGGTTCAGAAAATCCAGAGAAATCTCTGTACACAAGGGACAAGGCTGAAAACCAATATTGGATGGCCGTGATCTTCGGGGCCTCAGGAAACACTGCATTAAAAACAGACACGATTCTGTGGTGGGAATCACTGCATTAAAAACAGACACGATTCTGTAGTGGGAATCACTGCATTAAAAACAGACACGATTCTGTAGTGGGAATCACTGCACTATAAACAGACACGATTCTGTAGTGGGAATCACTGCATTAAAAACAGACACGATTCTGTGGTGGGAATCACTGCACTATAAACAGACACGATTCTGTAGTGGAAATCACTGCATTAAAAACAGACACGATTCTGTAGTGGAAATCACTGCATTAAAAACAGACACGATTCTGTAGTGGGAATCACTGCATTAAAAACAGACACGATTCTGTAGTGGGAATCACTGCATTAAAACCAGACACGATTCTGTAGTGGGAATCACTGCATTAAAAACAGACACGATTCTGTGGTGGGAATCACTGCATTATAAACAGACACGATTCTGTAGTGGAAATCACTGCATAAAAACAGACACGATTCTGTAGTGGAAATCACTGCATTATAAACAGACACAATTCTGTAGTGGAAATCACTGCATTAAAAACAGACACGATTCTGTAGTGGGAATCACTGCATTAAAAACAGACACGATTCTGTAGTGGAAATCACTGCATTAAAAACAGACACGATTCTGTAGTGGGAATCACTGCATTAAAAACAGACACGATTCTGTAGTGGAAATCACTGCATTAAAAACAGACACGATTCTGTAGTGGGAATCACTGCATTAAAAACAGACACGATTCTGTAGTGGGAATCACTGCATTATAAACAGACACAATTCTGTAGTGGAAATCACTGCATTAAAAACAGACACGATTCTGTAGTGGGAATCACTGCATTAAAAACAGACACGATTCTGTAGTGGAAATCACTGCATTAAAAACAGACACGATTCTGTAGTGGAAATCACTGCATTATAAACAGACACAATTCTGTAGTGGGAATCACTGCATTAAAAACAGACACGATTCTGTAGTGGAAATCACTGCATTAAAAACAGACACGATTCTGTAGTGGAAATCACTGCATTAAAAACAGACACGATTCTGTAGTGGGAATCACTGCATTAAAAACAGACACGATTCTGTAGTGGAAATCACTGCATTAAAAACAGACACGATTCTGTAGTGGGAATCACTGCATTAAAAACAGACATGATTACATGGACACAGACTGCAAAGTCGTTACACAAAGCTCAAAATAGGCATGCATTTTCCCAAAAACAATACAATTTCTCAGTTTCAACATTTCATATGTTGTCTTTGTACTATTTTCTATTAAATACAGGGTTTAAATGATTTGCACATCATTGCAGTCTGTTTTTCTTTACATTTTAGTGTCCCAACTTCTTTTTGAAGGGGTTGTAACAAAAGGAGCTGATCACACTGAAAAACTGTCTCTTTCCAAAACCGCATGTTTATCTGGTCAATTGCCTCTAAATATGTTTAACAAATATTTTCATTATTATTACACCCTACATATATTAGTTTTCTACCCCCAAACACACGCGGAGGGTAATAGATATATAATGAATGGGATTGGTCTGACTAACTGTGTGTTTGTGTCCAGGTGGCATTGAAGAACATGTTGTTTCTAAGAGGAAGGGTTCCTTATACCTTCTTTTGGAAAGAATACGGAGGTTTGGCTTCGGTACGACCCCCACACCCTACACACTAACCTCTACACATCAACCCCCACACCCTACACACTAACCCCTACACATCAACCCCCACACCCTACACACTAACCCCTACACATCAACCCCCACACCCTACACACTAACCACTACACATCAACCCCCACACCCTACACACTAACCCCTACACATCAACCCCCACACCCTACACACTAACCCCTACACATCAACCCCCACACCCTACACACTAACCACTACACATCAACCCCCACACCCTACACACTAACCCCTACACATCAACCCCCACATCCTACACACTAACCCCTACACATCGACACCCACACCCTACACACTACCCCCTACACATCGACACCCACACCCTACACACTACCCCTACACATCAACCCCTACACCTTACACACTAACCCCTACACATCGACCCCCACACCCTACACACTAACACCTACACATCAACCCCCACACCCTACACACTAACCCCTACACATCAACCCCCACACCCTACACACTAACACCTACACATCGACACCCACACCCTACACACTACCCCCTACACATCGACACCCACACCCTACACACTACCCCTACACATCAACCCCTACACCTTACACACTAACCCCTACACATCGACCCCCACACCCTACACACTAACACCTACAGATCAACCCCCACACCCTACACACTAACCCCTACACATCAACCCCCACACCCTACACACTAACCCCTACAAATCGACACACACGCTACACACTAACCCCTACACATCAACCCCCACACCCTACACACTAACCCCTACACATCAACCCCCACACCCTACACACTAACCCCTACACATCAACCCCCACACCCTACACACTAACCCCTACACATCAACCCCCACACCCTACACACTAACCCCTACACATCAACCCCCACACCCTACACACTAACCCCTACACATCAACCCCCACACCCTACACACTAACCCCTACACATCAACCCCCACACCCTACACACTAACCCCTACACATCAACCCCCACACCCTTCAACCTACACACTAACCCCTAGACCCTTCACACTAACACCTACAACCTATGCACATAAACCCTATGCACATAACCCCTCCTCCTCTTTCTCCTCCCCTTCTGTTTTTGCCCCCCCTTTCCTCCTCCTCTTTCTCCCCGTCGTCCTACTCCCCTTGTTCCTCCTTTTCCTTATTGTCTTTCTTCAGACTATGGGTCTAAGAACTTCAGTCAAGAAGCAGCCTCCGATCCCAAGACCAGGTCAGGGAAAACTGTTGGAAACACAGACAGCACGTGGAATACAGAGAAGACTGGGAATACTGTGAAAACTGTGAATGCAATGAAGAGTGGGAAGGCAGTGAGAAGCAGGAAGACTGTGAAGGGAGGGGTCCTTGAGAAGAGTCCTCGTGTTCCCAGAGCAGCAACCTCCAGGGCTGAGAGGATCTGGCCCGGGGGGGTCATACCGTACATGATTGGAGGAAACTTTACTGGTCAGTGTTGTTGTGTGTGTGACACAGTGTGTGTGTGTGTGTGACACAGTGTGTGTGTGTGTGTGTATGTGTATGTGACAGGGAGTGTCAGAATATGCTTGTGCAGTATTTCCAATTAATACATAGAAAACATGTATCATATTTAATGGTGTATTTCTATATTTAAAGATTTATTTCACAATTTGTTTACACCGATCAAGGCTCACTGATGCCCGTGTGGTCCGATCCAACAGACGAGTTACTGTAGCTCAAATTGCTGAAAAGGTTAATGCAGGTACTGATAGAAAGGTATCTGTGTAGCCACAGACCAGTGAGGGTGCCCATACTGACCCCTGTCCACTGCCGAAAGAGCCTACAATGGATACATGAGCATTAGAACTGGACCACGGAACAATGGAAGAAGGTGGCCTGGTCTGATGAATCATGTTTTCTTTTAAATCACGTGGATGGTCGGGAGCGTGTGCGTTGCTTACCTGGAGAACACACATGGCACCAGGATGCACTATGGGAAGAAGGCAAGCCGGCGGAGGCAGTGTGATGCTTTGGGCAATGTTCTGCTGGGAAACCTTGGGTCCTGCCATTCATGTGGATGTTACTTTGACATGTACCACCTACCTGAGCATTGTTGCAGACCATGTGCCCACATTCATGGCAACGGTATTCCCTGATTGCATCATTCAGCAGGATAATGCGCCCTGCCACAAAGCAAAAATGGTTCAGGAATGGTTTGAGAAAAACAACAACGAGTTCAAGGTGTTAACTTGACCTCCAAATTTCCCAGATCTCAATCCAGTCGAGTATCTGTTGGATGTGCTGGACAAACAGGTCCGATCCATGGAGGCGCCACCTCGCAACTTACAGGACTTAAAGGATCTGCTGCTAACGTCTTGGTGCCAGATACCACAGCACACCTTCAGAGGTCTAGTGGAGTCCATGCCTCGAGGTTTCAGGTTTCTGAAGCAAAGGGGGACCTGCACAATATTAGGCAGGTGGTCATAATGTTATGGTTGATCGGTATATTTCATGGTTGCAGTCATTGTGAAATCCCGTCATTATTTAATTTGTTGTTGAATCTGTCACTTTCACCCATCAAAGTTGGAAGGGCGGGCTCTACCGAATACTGTTTTTTGATTGGTGAATCGACTTCATTTTGTGGCGCTTAGGTATCAACATGTCTGCACTGGATGACTTGGTGAGGAAAATTCCACTGCAGGTGAAACTGAAACTGCCCAAGATATTACTACACAAGTACGATATTTTCATAATGTTTGTGTACATATTGATGGAGAATACCAAGCTAACTGAAATGTATTTGCAAAAATGAATTGATTGAACGCACCTCTACCACTGAACTAATTTGGGGAGGGGCAACCAACACAGCTAGTAGACGGTAGTATCCCGATAAATGTGCAGAAGAGAACCGGACTAGACAGATTGGGACGTTACATTTATTATTTAAACTCATTCTCAGTTTTAGTGTCTCATGGTCAATACAATACACAAGCCCAAAAAAACGCAACCCACAACCCATTTCCATGGAACTTTTTGAGCTTATAATAAGTGGACATGGCAACCCTGGCAATGAAGTCGATTCACCAATCAAAAAACTGTATTTGGTAGAGCCCGCCCTTCCAACTGTGATGGGTGAAAGTGACAGATTCAGTGACTGATTCAATAATGACAGCTTTCACAATGCCTGCAACCATGAAGTAAATATATTGTGAAATAAATTGTTAAATGTAGTAAAACACCATTAAATATGTTACATGTTTTTTATTAACTATTTTTTAAATAATATAAATGATAATATTTCCCTTTATATTTAATTATTTCATGGTGTATACATGTATTTAATAAAGTCCCTGAAATCCCTCTGTAATTGGGTGTCACCAAAACTCCCAGATCACACACCAGAGACCGGAAAAGCCAGCTAGCTACTCCTCAACATCACAATCAAAGAGGAATTACACAAAATAAAATTTGATAACTATTTAACATTTTGTTAGTCTCTGATTTCATTTCATCTAGCGGGTAGTCAGACTAAGTTAACATGAGATAATGTACTAGCTAAGTCAACATGAGATAATGTACTAGCTAAGTTAATATGAGATAATGTACTAGCTAAGTTAACATGAGATAATGTACTAGCTAAGTTAATATGAGATAATGTACTAGCTAAGTTAGCATGAGATAATGTACTAGCTAAGTTAACATGAGATAATGTACTAGCTAAGTTAATATGAGATAATGTACTAGCTAAGTTAACATGAGATAATGTACTAGCTAAGTTAACATGAGATAATGTACTAGCTAAGTTAACATGAGATAATGTACTAGCTAAGTTAACATGAGATAATGTACTAGCTAGACGTCAGTAAAGATGCTTCCTCCTCCTCCTCCTCCTCATCATTCAGCTTCTGCAGCACAAGACAACTACTACATTATTTTACCACCACTGCTGAACATTTTCCTGTGAGTGTGTTTTCTGAGGAGTAAGGTTTAGCAATCTAGCTTGGTGAAAGTGTGTGAGAGTATGTGAGAGAGAGTGTGTTTGTGTGTATGTGTGAGTGCGTGTGTGACTGTGTGAGAGAGTGTGTGTGTGTGTTTTGGTTTAACAGATCGAATAAGGACCAAAAGTTCTCACAAAGACAGTAAAAAGTAAAAGTGTTGGAACCTAGGAATTAGGATTAGAGCCCTTGTCGACTACGCTAGGGCAAAGGCAGTTTCTCAGTACAGGGTTAGGGTCACATTTTGGATAAGGGCTAGTGTTATGTGTCATATGTGTGTATATTTAAAGATGTGTGATATATGTGTGTATAACTGTGGGATATCTGTGTGTGTGTGTAACAGCATGTGATATCTGTGTGTGTGTGTGTAACAGTGTGTGATATCTGTGTGTGTTTGTGTGTAACAGCGTGTGATATATGTGCGTGTAACAGCGTGTGATATCTGTGTGTGTGTGTAACAGCATGTGATATCTATGTGTGTAAAAGCGTGTGATATCTGTGTGTGTGTTTGTGTATGTAACAGCGTGTGATATCTATGTGTGTGTGTGTGTGTGTGTAACAGCGTGTGATATCTATGTGTGTGGGTGTGTGTGTGTGTAACAGCGTGTGATATCTATGTGTGTGTGTTACAGGAAGTCAGAGGGCAATGTTCAAGCAAGCGATGCGGCATTGGGAGAAGCAGACGTGTGTCACATTCATTGAGAAAACTGACGAGGAGAGTTACATCGTCTTCACCTACCGGCCTTGTGGGTGAGTGTCATGTAGCACTGTTGGTAGAGCATGGTCCAATCCCCATCAGAGATGAGGGTTCATGGTCCAATCCCCATCAGAGATTAGGGTTCATGGTCCTATCCCCATCAGAGATGAGGGTTCATGGTCCAATCCCCATCAGAGATGAGGGTTCATGGTCCAATCCCCATCAGAGATGAGGGTTCATGGTCCAATCCCCATCAGAGATGAGGGTTCATGGTCCAATCCCCATCAGAGATTAGGGTTCATGGTCCAATCCCCATCAGAGATGAGGGTTCATGGTCCAATCCCCATCAGAGATTAGGGTTCATGGTCCTATCCCCATCAGAGATGAGGGTTCATGGTCCAATCCCCATCAGAGATGAGGGTTCATGGTCCAATCCCCATCAGAGATGAGGGTTCATGGTCCAATCCCCATCAGAGGTGAGGGTTCATGGTCCAATCACCACCAGAGATGTTAGTCCATGGTCCAATTCCCATCAGTGATGAGGGTTCATGGTCCAATCACCACCAGAGATGAGGGTTCATGGTCCAATCACCACCAGAGATGTTAGTTCATGGTCCAATCCCCATCAGTGATGAGTGTTTGTGGTCCAATCACCACCAGAGATCAGGGTTGATGGTTCTATTACCACCAGGATTGAACTCCCACAGGAGGACAGTGGGGAACAAATATGTTCTGATGTTTGTTTGTTGCCCATTGTGTCTCTCACTCTCTCAAGACGGGAGTGTGTATGTCTTTCTGTGTGTTAGTGTTTGTTTGTGTGAGAATGCTTCACGATGACCAGGTCACTCAACAATGGTTCACTTTCCTTCCTGCTTCCCCCCTCGACACACACACACACACACACACATACACTACTTCCTCATATACAGCATTCATGCTGTCATAACAACAGCTACCAGGGTCACATTATCTAATTAACCCCTTTTCAAGTAAAAGATACAAGAGACATACAAGAGACAGGGTTGAAGGTTGCAGCACTTGTTGTTATGACATTTTGATTTGTTCATAATTGTTTGGTCATTTTGTCAACCTTAAAAATCGTGGACATGCATACCAACTGCACATTAACCTAGTGGGGGCTAGGCAGCCTATTGGGGGCCAGGTGACCTACACAAAGGCATAGCAACACAAACAAACATATTTTGTTGCCTAATGCAGGCTTTGGGGGCGTTGCCTAATGCAGGCTTTGGGGGCGTTGCCTAATGCAGGCTTTGGGGGCATTGCCTAATGCAGGCTTAGGGGGCATTGCCTAATGCAAGCTTTGGGGGTGTTGCCTCTTGCAGACTTTAGGGGCATTGCCTAATGCAGGCTTTGGGGCATTGCCTCTTGCAGACTTTGGGGGCATTGCCTTATGCAGGATTTAGGGCGTTGCCTCTTGCAGACTTTGGGGGCATTGCCTTATGCAGGCTTTGGGGCGTTGCCTCTTGCAGACTTTGGGGGCATTGCCTAATGCAGACTTTGGGGCATTGCCTCTTGCAGACTTTGGGGGCATTGCCTTATGCAGGATTTAGGGCGTTGCCTCTTGCAGACTTTGGGGGCATTGCCTAATGCAGGCTTTGGGGCGTTGCCTCTTGCAGACTTTGGGGGCATTGCCTTATGCAGGATTTAGGGCGTTGCCTCTTGCAGACTTTGGGGGCATTGCCTAATGCAGGATTTAGGGCGTTGCCTCTTGCAGACTTTGGGGGCATTGCCTAATGCAGGATTTAGGGCGTTGCCTCTTGCAGACTTTGGGGGCATTGCCTAATGCAGGCTTTGGGGCGTTGCCTCTTGCAGACTTTGGGGGCATTGCCTAATGCAGGATTTAGGGCGTTGCCTCTTGCAGACTTTGGGGGCATTGCCTAATGCAGGATTTGAGGGGCGGCCGTTGCCTCATGCAGACTCCCTCAGCTGAAGATGTTCCCGTTGTTTTGACTTCCTTCATGGTTTTGGAATAGAGAGATGATGTGAGTATTCTCCTGATCTCTGATTGCCTAGGATTATCACAGATTAGGAGCTGTAATCTGGAGTATAAATAAACCTCAAGTTAGAGTGTGTGTGTGTGTGTTTATGTGTGTCTGTGAGGTGTGAGGTTCTACAAGCTGTTAGAAATCAGCGGTTTTGTATAGTGGTCAAATAATGTAGAACCTGAATCAAATCGAGGGACAAGTTCGATCAAGTTCATTGGAAAATTGTAGCACAGATGTCATTCGGTTAACGTTCCATCATCTTCTCACTGTAATGTTAGTTGCCAGCTAGCCTATACATTAAGGGCGTTTCTACCAAGCACAGATCAGGTTTCCAAGACAGAAACCCCTCATTCCAAATGGTCAATGTAACATTCCTGTGGTCATTAGAGCGCAACCTGCAGAGAGATAATCTAAACAGAGAGGTTTCTGTTGTTCTCATTATCTAGGCACATTCACTTCCAATGAAACGTACATTCACATTGTAATTGTTAATACTCAGATTCCACAAAGCTAACTTTAATCAGATTTGTTATTCTGATACAGTAGTCCCAGCCTCTTGGATACAATGTGAGTGTCTTTGTGTTACTTTCTTCAGGCTTTGCTGGTCTTGTATTGATGGGTATTGATGTGGAGTTGTGAACAGATTCTTACAACACATTATCAGTATTGATAAATATACCTAAAACTCTCAGATATCTACACATTCGGTGCATGGCGTCTTTTACACCAAAACTATGCTTTGTATTTAGCTTTCATATGGCACTGTTTAAAAAGTTAGATACCATGTTTCATTTAAGTTTAATTTGGCATTTTAGGACCTATTTAGGCATCTTTTAGAAATTATAGATAATTATTTAACCGTGAAATTGACCTTGAATACTGCGGTTCGTAGGAATGCGCTGCAGTCACATAAAAAAACAGTAGGGATGCGCCAGTCTAATACCGTCATTGGAAATGTGTCCGATGGCCAGAAATACAGGATCGGGTGTCGGCGACGCTGAGTCTGTAATGAGCCAATGCCATGAAACGCATTGTCCTGACAGTGTGCCGGGCAGACCCGAAACATGCAGGCTTTGCCTAGTGAACTCTATAACAACCACAATGTCTGCAGTCTGTAATTAATCCACACGTTGAACAGCCACTAGTAATACTGATCGTTGCAAACTTTGCAAAGCAAGTCTTCAATGGGGCGGCAGTAGAGAAAGCTTAACTTAGCCTGCTAAAACCTATCTGGCTAACCCCATCTAACTAATCCTTGCTAGCTAACCCCATCCAGCTAACCCTCGCTAGATAACTCCATCTAACAAACCACATCCAGCTAACCCCATCTAGCTAACCCTAGCTAGCTAAGCCTATCTAGTTATTGGTTTGTAGCTCAAATGGTTTGGTTACAAGCACCCTTTTTCCTGATTTCAGTCAAACACTGCATTCAGTAAGCCCTATGCAATAAAATACTGTACATTAATTCATTATATCTGCAGAATTACAAGTCAGATGGACCCAGTCAGATGAACCCAGTCAGATGGACACAGTCAGATGGACCTAGTAAAGATGAATGATGGCTATTCCACAGACACATACTACTTACTGTTTAATAGAATTTAATTAATTCACTCAATTGTCTCGTGGGTGAGACAGTCGACATGACAGTGTTAAACTGTTTTCCCATAAGCTCAAAGAGACATTCATATTCAGACATTCAGATATGCTCAAAGAGACATTCATATTCAGACATTCAGATAGACATCCACTGCAACCTTGACAAAGACCTTCATGAAGACCTTCATGTTCAGTGTGCATGTTGGCTAAGAAGTGTTATGTATTTCTAACTGATTAGTGATGCATGGAGCATATGAGTGTGTGTATGTATGTGTTCGTGTTTCATCTGCCCTCAGAGCCAGACATCCCAAACAAGCTGTCATCAGCCGGGAAATGTCTTTCACTGTGATAACACAGACTATGTTTACTAAATTTATTGTTCCTGTGGGGAACATCGGTTAACTACAACATCTGCAAGAGATACTTATCCAGCTACAATGATACTTAAAGTCAACACCAACTACAACGATGCTTAAAGACAACACGTGCTACAACAATACTAAGAGACACTTCACCAGCTACAACGATACTTAGAGACAACACCAGCTACAACAATACTTAAAGACAACACCAGCTACAATGATGCTTAGAGACAACACCAGCTACAACAATACTTAGAGACACTTCACCAGCTGCAACGACAATTAGAGACAACACCAGCTACAATGATGCTTAGAGACAACACCAGCTACAAAAATACTTAGAGATAACACCAGCTACAACAATACTTAGAGACACTTAACCAGCTACAACAATACTTAGAAATAACACCAGCTACATGGACACTTAGAGACAACACCAGCTACAACAATACTTAGAGACACTTAACCAGCTACAATTATACTTAGAAATAACACCAGCTACATGGACACTTAGAGACAACACAAGCTACAACACCAGCTACAATTATACTTAGAAATAACACCAGCTACATGGACACTTAGAGACAACACAAGCTACAACACCAGCTACAATTATACTTAGAAATAACACCAGCTACATGGACACTTAGAGACAACACAAGCTACAACACCAGCTACAATTATACTTAGAGATAACACCAGCTACAACGATACTTAGAGACAACACCAGCTACAACACCAGCTACAATTATACTTAGAGATAACACCAGCTACAACAATACTTAGAGACACTTCACCGACTACCACGATACTTAGAGACACTTCACCAGCTACAATGATAATTAAAGATAACACCAGCTACAACGATACTTAGAGACACTTCACCAGCTACAATGATACTTAAAGATAACACCAGCTACAACGATAATTAGAGACACTTCACCAGCTACAAAAATGCTTAGAGACACTTCACCAGCTACAATGATACTTAGAGACAACACAAGCTACAACGATACTTAGAGATAACACCAGCTACAGTGATACTTAGAGACACTTCACCAGCTACAATGATACTGCATTACCATAAGAAAATTAAAATAAAGCAATAATAATAATATACAATAATAAACATTGTACACTTGCAGCAGTTTAAAAAGAGTACTGTAAACTAGCAGTAATCTGGGTAGAAGTTATTATAGATATGGCAAGTGTGGCAATATACATAAAAATAAATACTAGCATACATTTTTGAAAGAGTAGGATGGGGAGTATGAACAGTATGGTAGAAGTATTGAGTATTATAGATACATATGAGTGTAATATAATTATGAATGGTAAATGCAAAGGAATTTTGCCCTAACCCTAACCCTTTAACATCATGTTTACTGAACTGTGGCAGTTAACGTGTTGGTGTTGACCATGAGAACCACACTTTAACATCATGTTTACTGAACTGTGGCAGGTAACGATTTGGTTTTGACCATGAGAACCACACTTTAACATCATGTTTACTGAACTGTGGCAGGTAACGATTTGGTGTTGACCATGAGAACCACACTTTAACATCATGTTTACTGAACTGTGGCAGGTAACGATTTGGTTTTGACCATGAGAACCACACTTTAACATCATGTTTACTGAACTGTGGCAGGTAACGATTTGGTGTTGACCATGAGAACCACACTTTAACATCATGTTTACTGAACTGTGGCAGGTAAGGTGTTGGTGTTGACCATGAGAACCCACCCTGAACCGCTGTGACCTTTAACAAGTTCAACAGCAATAAAACCAGGCCTTCTTCCAAGGAGAAGTCCCTTGTGTGTCTCTGCTAGAACATAAGGTTGGATTGTGTCTTCGGCAAAAGATAAATCAACTAGCAGGACCTTGACATGGGATTTGGCAGCATGCAGATATCTGCAGACCATGTTGAGGAAAGTTAGAATAGATAAAACATCTACTGAAGTCTTTCAGAAAATCATCCTGGAGAATTTTTGAATTTCACCCTGAAGAGTAAGGACATCAACCTAGAGAGTTTTAGAATATCACCTGGAAGAGTTAGGACATCAACCTAGAGAGTTTTAGAATATCACCCAGAAGAATAAGGACATCACCCTAGAGAGTTTTAGAATATCACCCGGAAGAGTTAGGACATCACCCAAGAGAGTTTTAGAATATCACCCAGAAGAATAAGGACATCACCCAAGAGTTTTAGAATATCACCCTGAAGAGTAAAGACATCACCCAAGAGAGTTTTAGAATATCACCCAGAGGAATAAGGACATCACCCAAGAGAGTTTTAGAATATCACCCAGAAGAATAAGGACATCACCCATGAGAGTTTTAGAATATCACCCTGAAGAGTAAAGACATCACCCAAGACAGTTTTAGAATATCACCCAGAAGAATAAGGACATCACCCAAGAGAGTTTTAGAACATCACCCTAAAGAATAAGGACATCACCCTAGAGAGTTTTAGGACCCTGCCGATAAAAGTTTTAGAACTTCATCCTATCCATGAAAACCAACATTTACATAAGTTCCAATAATAGCGAATAAAGAGCTTGGTGATGCAGAATTCACTTTTTTGTTTCCTTCTTACTGTCTCTTCCTTTTCATTTCACTTCTTCCTCTCTTTTTTTCCTAATTCTCAGATGTTGTTCCTATGTGGGTCGCCGGGGCAACGGTCCCCAGGCAATATCGATAGGGAAGAACTGTGATAAATTTGGCATCGTTGTCCATGAGCTAGGCCATGTGATTGGGTTCTGGCACGAACACACACGCCCTGACAGAGATGATCATGTCACAATCATCAGAGATAACATACAACCAGGTAACACACACACACGCACAGACACACAATCAAAGACTCACCCACAAACTCTGACAACTGACACATCTAATGAAGCTGTTGGCTTAGTTCATCACAGATCATAACTCAAGTCAGTGTCTGAATGTATCTGAATGTTTGTGTGTATATGTGTGTGTGTGTGTGTGTTTGTGTGTCTCTGTGTGTGTATTGTTTCCAGGTCAAGAATATAACTTCCTGAAGATGGAGCCAGGAGAGGTGAACTCTCTTGGGGAACCTTACGACTTTGACAGCATCATGCATTATGCCAGGAATACCTTCTCACGGTAAAACACAGATATACAATCAGTATATACACACACAGATATACAAACAGTATATACACACACAGATATACAATCAGTATATACACACACAGATATACAAACAGTATATACACACACAGATATACAAACAGTATATACACACACAGATATACAATCAGTATATACACACACAGATATACAATCAGTATATACACACAGATATACAAACAGTATATACACACACAGATATACAAACAGTATATACACACACAGATATGCAAACAGTATATACACACACAGATATACACACAGTATATACAAACACAGATATACAAACAGTATATACACACACAGATATACAAACAGTATATACACACACAGATATACAAACAGTATATACAAACAAAGATATACAAACAGGATATACAAACAGTATATACACACAGATATACACACAGTATATACACACAGATATACACACAGATATACACACAGATATACACACACACAGATATAAACACACAGATATACACGTAGTATATACACACATAGATACAAACACAGATATGCAAACATGGAGACACGCTCATACTGCATCGTGTATTTCTTCTTCATGTATCCCCCCAGAGGGATGTTTCTGGACACCATTCTCCCCTCAAGAGATGAGGAAGGGATCCGCCCTGCCATTGGACAGAGGACCAGGCTCAGTAAAGGAGATATTGCTCAGGCCAGGAAGCTCTACAGGTGTCCAGGTGAGGGTGTGCAGTGTGTTGACTGAGTGTGTCTCTCTGTATGTGCAGGGCCGGCTCCAAGCAAAAACAACATAAGCAGTCGCTTAGGGCCCCGACCTTTAGGGGGCCCTTGACCGACAGGGGAGAGGGGGCCCCAAATTACATTCTGCTTAGGGCCTGGACAAGGCTAGAGCCGGCACTGTGTGTTTCCTTTACCGATGTTTTTTAATTAATTGTATTCTAAAATTCTATTCTACCAGTCTTTAGTTGTAGTTCTAGTACCCCTGAGTGGTCAGGTCACCTAAGTCTCTGCCCAGCTGAGCAGTTATAAATTACATATGAGTCAATGCACAGTGTCTCAGTATTGTCTGGGTGGATGGGTATATTTCACACAGGGTTGTCTCAGTACTGTCTGGGTGGATGGGTATATTTCACACAGGGTTGTCTCAGTACTGTCTGGGTGGATGGGTATATTTCACACAGGGTTGTCTCAGTATTGTCTGGGTGGATGGGTATATTTCATACAGGGTTGTCTCAGTACTGTCTGGGTGGATGGGTATATTTCACACAGGGTTGTCTCAGTATTGTCTGGGTGGATGGGTATATTTCAGACAGGGTTGTCTCAGTATTGTCTGGGTGGATGGGTATATTTCAGACAGGGTTGTCTCAGTATTGTCTGGGTGGATGGGTATATTTCACACAGGGTTGTCTCATTGCTGTCTGGGTGGATGGGTATATTTCACACAGGGTTGTCTCATTGCTGTCTGGGTGGATGGGTATATTTCACACAGGGTTGTCTCATTGCTGTCTGGGTGGATGGGTATATTTCACACAGGGTTGTCTCAGTATTGTCTGGGTGGATGGGTATATTTCACACAGGGTTGTCTCATTGCTGTCTGGGTGGATGGGTATATTTCACACAGGGTTGTCTCATTGTGCTCTGACAACATGGGTCTGGCGCTTACAAGCTCAATCACATGTGGTAACAAATAAATCTAGGTTGAGAGAACAGTATGGTACAAAGCAGAATGGCTTGGCCTGATCTTCAACTCTGTCAAACCCATTGGGGACCCCATTGCATTGAGGCAAGGTCGTAATCGCAAATTTGACGTCATGAAATTAAGAGGGGATAAAAAAAATTAGTGTGTGTCAGTGTGTGTGTATGTGTGTGTCTATCTGTATCTCTGTGTGTGTGTGGGTCTGTGTGTGTGTCAATGTGTGTGTATGTGTGTGTATATGTGTGTGTGTCTGTGTGTGTGTGTGTGTGTGTGTGTGTGGGCCCTGCTGGAGTCCTGCACTCAGACAGTCATATTTGATAACTGCCAGATGGGTCGGGCCCTGGAGGATTTTGGGAAAGCGGGGCACATGTGACCCAACCCTGTTGCGTCACATCACATAGCTGCCATATTAGACGTTTGTCCAGAAAATGTCTGCCTCAAAGGGTGATAATGAGCTATTGTTATGTTGAGACACATTTTCATTTAGACTCCTAAGGTGATGAGTTGGGATGGAGGAGAGATGGAGGTAGGAATGGGGGCATATATAGAGAGATAGTTGGAGGGATTGATGGAGGGAGATTTAGAGGGAGAGAATGAGTGAGAGATAGTGCTGGAGGTAAAGATAAAGGGATAGATTGAAGATGGGTAGAGCGATGTCTATCTTGTAGAGAGAGATGGGGGAGTGATAGAGGGGGATAGGTGGGTGGAGAGATGAAGGAAGTGAGGGAGTGATATAGTGGGATATATAGAGGGAGAGATAGATGGGTAGATAGAGGGAGAGATGTAGTGGGATAGATAGAGGGGTAGATAGAGGGAGAGATATAGAGGGATAGATAGAGGGGTAGATAGAGGGAGAGATATAGAGGGATAGATAGAGGGGTAAATATAGAGGGATAGATAGAGGGGTAGATAGAGGGAGAGATGTAGAGGGATAGATAGAGGGGTAGATATAGAGGGATAGATAGAGAGGTAGATATAGAGGGATAGATAGAGGGAGAGATGTAGTGGGATAGATAGAGGGAGAGATATAGAGGGATAGATAGAGGGGTAGATGTAGAGGGATAGATAGAGGGAGATATATAGAGGGATAGATAGAGGGGGAGATGTAGAGGGGGGATAATGGTATATGTGGGATATAATGTCATATGTGGGATATAATGGCATATGTGGGATATAATGGGATATGTGGGATATAATGGTATATGTGGGATATAATGGGATATGTGGGATATAATGGGATATGTGGGATATAATGGTATATGTGGGATATAATGGTATATGTGGGATATATTGGTATATGTGGGATATATTGGTATATGTGGGATATAATGGCATATGTGGGATATGATGGTATATGTGGGATATAATGGCATATGTGGGATATGATGGCATATGTGGGATATAATGGCATATGTGGGATATGATGGCATATGTGGGATATGATGGGGTACATGGGATATAATGGCATATGTTGGATTTAATGGGATATACAGCTCCGGAAAAAAGAGACCACTGCACCTTTCTCTTTCCTTTCCAAAAAAGTTGAAAAGGAAGCATTCAATTTGCAGCGGTCTCTTAATTTTAACCCTTCTGTTCCTCTCTCAAAACCTTCCTTTTCAAATTTTTGGAAAGTAAAAAGTTGCAGTGGCCAACTGCCTTTTCAGGAAAGACTCTTTTTAAAAGAAAACTGAAAATGTCTGAAAAATATTTCTTAAAAAAAGATTGTGTGTATAAGCTCATAACATTGCCCTTGGAATGAACCGGAACTGAGAAGAATATTAACTGATTAACTGTTGGTGTCTGTGTGTGTGTGTGTATATGTGTATGTCTTTGTGTGTGTGTGTGTTTGTGTGTGTGTATATCTGTATATCTGTATATGTGTGTGTATGTGTATATATGTGTGTGTGTGTCTGTGTGTATATGTGTGTGTGTATGTGTATATATGTATGTGTGTGTGTGTGTGTGTGTGTGTGTCTGTATGTGTGTGTGTGTGTGTGTATGTCTTTATGTGTGTGTTTGTGTGTGTGTATATCTGTATATCTGTATATGTGTGTGTATGTGTATATATGTATGTGTGTGTGTGTGTGTGTGTGTGTGTGTGTGCAGCATGTGGGGAGACCCTCCAGGACTCGTCAGGGAACTTGTCATCGCCTGGTTATCCTAACGGCTACCCGTCATATACACACTGTGTCTGGAGGATATCTGTCACACCAGGAGAGAAGGTACACACACACACACATTTTGACACACTGTGTCTGGAGGATATCTGTCACACCAGGAGAGAAGGTACACATACACACACACATATACACACTGTGTCTGGAGGATATCTGTCACACCAGGAGAGAAGGTACACATACACACCCACACACATTTTGACATACACACATATACACACTGTGTCTGGAGGATATTTGTCACACCAGGAGAGAAGGTACACATACACACACACATATACACACTGTGTCTGGAGGATATCTGTCACACCAGGAGAGAAGGTACACATACACACCCACACACATTTTGACATACACACATATACACACTGTGTCTGGAGGATATTTGTCACACCAGGAGAGAAGGTACACATACACACACACATATACACACTGTGTCTGGAGGATATATGTCACACCAGGAGAGAAGGTACACGTACACACACACACATTTTGACACACACACATATACACACTGTGTCTGGAAGATATCTGTCACACCAGGAGAGAAGGTACACACACATATACAGTGGATATAAAAAGTCTCCACACCCCTGTTAAAATGCCAGGTTTTTGTGATGTAAAAGAATGAGACAAAGATAAATCATGTCAAAACTTTTTCCACCTTAAATGTGACCTATAACATGAACAATTCAATTGAAAAACATACTGAAATCTTTGAGGGGGGAAAATAAAAAATGCATAAGTGTGCACACCCTTAAACTAATACTTTGTTGAAGCACATTTAGATTTTATTACAGCACTCAGTCTTTTGGGTAGTGGTCTATTAGCATGGCACTATTTTCTGACTCTGTCAGATTGTGAGGACATCTCCTGTGCACAGCCCTCTTCAGATCACCCTCCAGATGTTCAGTTGGATTTAGGTCTGGGCCATTCCAAAACGTTGATCTTCTACTGGTGAAGCAATGATTTTGTGGATTTGGATGTGTGCTTTGGGTCATTGTCGTGCTGAAAGGTGAACTTCCTCTTCATCTTCAGCCTTCTAATGGACCCCTGAAGGTTTTGTGCCAAAATTGCCTGGTATTTGGAACTGTTCATAATTCCCTCCCCCCTGACTAAGGCCCTGGTTCCAGCTGAAGAAAAACAGCCCCAAAACATGATGCTGCCACCACCATGCTTCACTGTGTGTATGGTGTTCTTTAGGTAATGTGCAATGTTGTTTTTGCACAAAACATACCTTATGGAATTATGTTCAACATTGGTTTCATCTGACCATAACACATTTTCCCACATACCTTTGGGGGACTTGATGTTTGTTTTTGCAAACCTCAGCCGGGCTTGGATGTTTTTCTTTGTAAGAAAAGGCTTCCGCCTTGCCACCCTACCCCATAGCGCATTCATATAAAGAATACGGAAGATTGTTGTCGCATGTAGCACACAGCCAGTACTTTCCAGAAATTCCTGCAGTTCCTTTAATTTTGCTGTAGGCCTATTTCCAATAGGCTTCCAGCCTCTCTGACAAGTTTTCTTCTCATGTTTTTCATACATTTTGGAGGGACGTCCAGTTCTTGGTAATGTCTCTGTTGTGCCATATTTTCTCCACTTGATGATGACTGTCTTCACTGTGTTCCATGGTATATATAATGCTTTGCAGATGTGTTTGTACCCTTCTCCTGACTGATATCTTTCAACAATGAGATCCCTCTGATGCTTTGGAAGCTCTCTGCGGACCATGGCTTTTGCTCTGAGATCCAACTAAGAAAATATCAGGAAAATCTTACTATAATAGCTGATCTTTATTTGTGATTAATCAGAGTCACTTTAAATGATGGCAGGTGTGTAATTACTTCCATTTAACCTGAGTTTGAATGTGCTTGGTTCTGAACACAGCCACAATCCCCAGTTTTAAGAGGTTGTCCGCACTTATGCAACCAGTTTATTGTAAGGTTTTATATTTCATTTTCCCCCCTCGAAGATTTCAGTTTGTTTTTCAGTTTAATTGTTCACATTGTAGGTCACATTAAAAGTGGAAAAAGTTCTGACATGATTTATCTTTGTCTCATTCTTTTACATCACAAAAAACTGGCATTTTAACAGGGGTGTGGAGACTTTTTATATCCACTGTACACACACACACACAAACATATACACACGCATACATATACACACACATATGTACATACACATAAATGTATTGGTAATAGTAGCTATAGTGTAAATATGCAAGCTTTACTAAGAGTTGTATTAATCTACCCTTTCACCTTATCTCTCTCTCATTTCTCTATTTCTGTCATTTATTTCCCTCTCTCTCCCTTTCTCTCTTTTCCTCTCTCTCTCCATCTCTCTCACCCTCTTTCCCTCAGTCTCTCTTCGTCTCTCTCCGTCTCTCTCAGTCTCTCTCAGTCTCTCTCCTGTCTCTTTTTCTGTCCTTTCCTCTCTTCCAAAGTTCAGATTCCACAACAATATCTAAGAAAATGTTATTAAATATTGATTAACTTAAATTTGTTTTGATTTTCTGTATGAACTCTCTCCCCTCCCCCTCTCCTTTTCCCTTCTCCACTCTCCACATCTCCCTATCTCTTCCCCTCCCCCTCACTGCCCTATCTCTATCCTCCTCTCCCTCTCCCCATCTCTCCCCTCTCCATCTCCCCCCTCCCCCAATGCCCTCTCTTCCCTCTCTTGCACTTTCCACTCTCCACATCTTCTCCCCCTCTCTCCTTCTCTGCTTCACTCCCCCTCGCTCCCCCCTCACTCCCCTATCGCTCCCCTATCGCTCCCCTATCGCTCTCTCCCCCTCTCTCTCCACCTCTCCATCTCTCCCTCTCCTTCTCTCTGCCCTCTCTGCTCTCTCCCTCTCCTCCCCCCCTCCCTCTCTCCCCCCTCCACCCTGCCCTCTCTCCTCTCTCCCCTCTCACCCCCCCCTCCACCCTGCCCTCTCTCCCCCTCTCTCCCTCTCCTCCCCCCTCCCTCTCTCCCCCTCTCTCCCTCTCCTCCCCCCTCCCTCTCTCCCCCCTCCACCCTGCCCTCTCTCCCCCTCTCTCTCCCCCTCTCTCTCCCCCTCTCTCTCTCCCCCTCTCTTTCCCCTCTCTCTCCCCCTCTCTCCCCGCTGTGTTTCCAGATTGTTCTGAACTTCACCACTATGGATCTATATAAGAGCAGTTTATGTTGGTATGACTACATCGAGGTGAGAGATGGATACTGGAGGAAGGCCCCGCTGCTGGGTAAGACAGAGTGTCTGTGTGTGTGTGTGTGTCTCAGTGTGTGTGTGTGTGTCTCAGTGTGTGTGTGTGTGTATGTGTGTCTCAGTGTGTGTGTGTGTGTGTTTGTGTGTTTGTCTCAGTGTTTGTGTGTCTCAGTGTGTGTATTGGTTGTACCTATTTAAATGGTGTGCGTGTGTGTGACAGGCAGGTTCTGTGGGGACAAAGTGCCTGAAGTGTTGGTGTCCACAGAGAGTCGAATGTGGATCGAGTTCAGGAGCAGCAGCAACTGGGTAGGCAAGGGATTAGCTGCTGCTTATGAAGGTAACACACACACCACACACACACCACACACACACCACACACACACACCACACACACACACCACACACACACCACACACACACCACACATACACACACACCACACACACACCACACACACACACACACACCACACACACACACCACACACACACCACACACACACCACACACACACCACACATACACACACCACACACACACCACACACACACCACACACACACACCACACACACCACACACACACACCACACACACACCACACACACACCACACATACACACACCACACACACACCACACACACACCACACATACACCACACACACACCACACACACACCACACATACACTACACACACACCACATACACTACACACACACTACACACACACCACATATACACCACACACACACCACACATACACCACACATACACCACACATACACACCACACATACACCACACACACACCACACACACACCACCCATACACTACATATTCACCACACACACACACCACACACCACACACACACCACACATACACCACACATACACCACACACACACACCACACATACACTACACACACACCACACACACACCACACATACACCACACATACACCACACACACACACCACACATACACTACACACACACCACACATACACCACACACACACCACACACACACACACACCACACACACACACACACACACCACACATTCACCACACACACACACCACACACCACACACACACCACACATACACCACACATACACCACACATACACCACACACACCACACACACACACCACACACACACCACACACTATGTTGTCATTATTCTGTTTCTGTTCTTCTGAAGAACCAGCAACTCTAGCAGGATTATAGAACCGCTAAATGACCTGAATCTACAGAAATTATAGAACCGCTAAATGACCTGAATCTATAGAAATGATACTTTGGAATAGAAATGTATTCATCTCTGTCCATACTCCTCACACCTCCTCCTGCAATGGCTTCCCCTCCTCATCCCTCCTCACACCTCCTCCTGCAATGCCTTCCCCTCCTCATCACTCCTCACACCTCCTCCTGCAATGCCTTCCCCTCCTCATCACTCCTCACACCTCCTCCTGCAATGCCTTCCCCTCCTCCCTACTCCTCACACCTCCTCCTGCAATGCCTTCCCCTCCTCATCACTCCTCACACCTCCTCCTGCAATGCCTTCCCCTCCTCCCTACTCCTCACACCTCCTCCTGCAATGCCTTCCCCCTCTCCCTACTACCCCTCTCCTCCTCCAACCATATCCCCTCCTCATTCCCATGTTTTCTTCCACTCCTCTCCAGCCATCTGTGGGGGGGAGATCATTAGAGACCAGGGTCAGATCCAATCCCCTAACTACCCTGATGACTACCGTCCATCCAAAGAGTGTGTCTGGAAGATAACTGTCTCTGAGGGATACAATGTAGGACTGAGCTTCCAGGCCTTCGAGGTATGAAATCTCAACCTATCCCCCTATATCTCTCTGTCCCCCTCTCTATCTCTCTGTCCCCCTATATCTCTCTGTCCCCCTCTCTATCTCTCTGTCCCCCTATATCTCTCTGTCCCCCTCTCCATCTCTCTGTCTCCCTCTCTATCTCTCTGTCCCCCTATATCTCTCTGTCCCCCTCTCTATCTCTCTGTCCCCCTCTCCATCTCTCTGTCCCCCTCTCCATCTCTCTGTCCCCCTCTCTATCTCTCTGTCTCCCTCTCTATCTCTCTGTCCCCCTCTCTATCTCTGTCCCCCTATATCTCTCTGTCCCCCTCTCCATCTCTCTGTCCCCCTCTCCATCTCTCTGTCCCCCTCTCCATCTCTCTGTCCCCCTCTCTATCTCTCTGTCCCCCTCTCTATCTCTCTGTCCCCCTATATCTCTCTGTCCCCCTCTCTATCTCTCTGTCCCCCAATCAATTACTCTCTGTCTCCCCTATATCTCTCCATCTTCCTTTCTCAATCTCCCTCTCCATATCTCTCTTCCTCTGTCTTTTCTTTCTCTATTGTTTTCTCTTGTTCTCTGTCAGTATTTTTCTTTCTCTTTTCATCCCTCCGTCTCATTCATACTCTGTATGTGTGTAGGCAGCAGATAACCTCTAAATGAACTATGGAACACTGATTTAATGGCTGTTACACAATGGCCCTCATTTATCAAAAGTACGTACACCAAATTTCCAGCGTACACCTGGCGTACACCCAAAACCACGGTGACTTTGAGATTTATCAATATGGAGGTTGGCGTACGGCACTCTCAAATCCTACGCCAGCTCAGGAGGTGGTGTACGCACGTTTTGAGTTGGTGCGGAAATGCGCATGTTGAGTTATATGTTCTCATCATTTATGTTATATTATGTAGTTTAATTATGATACTGACTGTTGCCCAAAATTGTGCAAGAGTTAATTGTGCGCATGTGTGAAGAGACGGGACTTTTATTTTGACCTGTCTCAAGTAAAAAATGTGTAGCCGTATACTCAGCCCCTGCTGCTGTTCCCTCGTGCACTGATGTTATGCCAGTGCAGAGATGTAAACTGAAAATAAAACAGTATTAATAGTTATATTTGGAGTGATCTTTGGTGGATGGATGACAACAACATATTGCACATGGACATGGCGGAGAGAAATGAAACCTTAATAGCGCAGAAAAGAAAATCCTAACGCACTGACAAACTAAAAGATGTGATATATTATGACCTACTGTAAAAAAAAACAACAACATAATTACAAACTTCAGTGTTTATTTTTGTGCAACATGGACTTCAAGGTTTCATTTGTGTGACTTTACCAAAGCATTTGACTTGTATGTATTCCTTCAGATGCGAGGCTCTGCGCTTTACATGACGTTTCAGGCAGTTGCGCATGGACTGGGTTCAGTAATAAAAGCCTTTGAATTACCAAAATATAATTCAGACTGACAAAATAATAAAAATGACATTCTTCTTCTTTTAGACAATAATAGAAATAATAATAATAACGACATTCTTCTTCTAAATAACAATAAACTTCATTGATGAATATCATAAAATAATAAGACGAATATTACAAATTGTCATGCAGTTATTAATGTGAATGAATGGTACTCCACATCACATCATCATCTTTTATTCCGCTTTTTAAACTGCCAAATGAAACAATTTTATTTCTTTCTACCTCCCTGGTGATCGTCTCAATCTCCACGTCAGAGAAGTTTCTCTTTTTTGCCGTCTTCCGTGTGTCCATGGCGTAAAATGAGGGCGTGGGGGAAGCGGAGACTTGAATATATGGGGGCGTGTTATTCTAATGACGATCGTTTTCAGCCGCGGCATTTATCAAGGGAAGGTATTGCGTACACCTGGATTTTAAAGGTACGCACAGTTTTATAAATCAGGCGATGAGAGGAGTGTAAGCAAAATCTTACGCCAACATATACGCCCGTTTCTACGCAATAATGATAAATGAGGGCCAATGTGTTTCCAATGGACATATTCCTGAAACATATTCCTGAAACATATTCCTGAAACATATTCCTGAAACATATTCATGAAACATATTCCTGAAACTTTGACTGAACTATGACTGAAAGTATGAGTCCACAGGTTCTACTGCCAACTAGTGCTTAGGAGTTTTCCCACGTTTGGTGTGTTGCATTGACAGTGTTAGATACTGTTATTCATGCCTGAGGTGCAGAATGGTTTTAGAATGGGGAGTTAGTTACCCTCGATTAGGGACAGACTAAGGATTACTGTTGATGCTGGTTGATGATGGAAACAGCATATGGTCAACAGTAAAGAGGAACCCGACATGTCCTGGAATGGTTCACATGTACTAACAGGTCCAATAATGTATGTTAAAATTCCTTCCTTGTAATAGTGTCAATAATTTACTATTACTGCAGAACTTCAGAGCAGGAAAGTACTCTCTCTAGGCCCCTCCCTCCCTATCCAGGCCCCTCCCTCTCCAAGACATACAGAACCTTGATTTTCATTTGATCCAGTTTCTTAAAGCAGGAAACCAGTCCTACACCAACAGGAATAGGAATTTATGATGTTCAGTATTTTAATGACCATTTTGTTAGGGCTTGATATATTTTAGACAGTTTCATTAGGGCTTGATATATTTTTAACTGTTTTGTTAGGGCTTGATATATTTTAGACTGTTATGTTAGTGGTTGATATATTTTAGACTGTTTTATTGGGGCTTGATATATTTTAGATTGTTTTGTTAGGACTTGATATGTTTTAGACTGTTATGTTAGGGGTTCATATATTTTTTGACTGTTTTGTTAGCGGTTGATATATTTTTAACTGTTTTATTAGGGCTTGATATATTTTAGACAGTTATGTTAGGGCTTGATATATTTTAGACTGTTATGTTAGGGGTTCATATATTTTAGATTGTTTTGTTATGGCTTGATATATTTTAGACTGTTTTGTTAGGGCTTGATATATTTTAGATTGTTTTGTTAGGGCTTGATATATTTTAGACTTATGTTAGGGGTTGATATATTTTTTGACTTTTTTGTTAGCGGTTGATATCTTTTTAGACTGTTTTGTTAGGGCTTGATATATTTTAGATTGTTTTGTTAGGGCTTGATATATTTTAGATTGTTTTGTTAGGGCTTGATATATTTTAGACTTATGTTAGGGGTTGATATATTTTTTGACTTTTTTGTTAGCGGTTGATATCTTTTTAGACTGTTTTGTTAGGCCTTGATATATTTTAGACTGTTTTGTTAGGGGTTGATATATTTCATACTCAGGACCAACCAACCAAGTGTGTGACATTTCCACCTGACAGATTGAGAGACATGACAGCTGCGCTTATGATTACCTGGAGGTACGTGATGGCCCGGCCGAATCCAGCCCGCTGATTGGTCGATTCTGCGGCTATGACAAACCTGAGGATGTGCGCTCCACCTCTCACACTCTGTGGATGAAGTTCGTCTCTGATGGGACTGTAAACAAGGCCGGATTCGCTGCCAACTTCTTCAAAGGTCCGTGTGTGTGACTCTGTGTGAGTGTGTATATCAGCTTGGTCAGCCTTGGTCATTTGAGTGCAAAGTGGTTGTTAAATAATGCTGAAGTGGCATTCATTGGTCCCACTCCAGTTCAGCCCTGGTAAAGCTGACCCACGTCACGCTCTGTCCAGCGTTTTAACTTTCCCTCATGATCCTTTTTTTATTGGTTAAGCACTTCTCCAAAGGCGTTTATTAATCCTACTCATGGCTCGCTGAGTGGTACCTGCCAACAAACTAAAAGTCTGTTTTCAAGCTTTAAAGAAAAATGGTTAAGGAGTAATATGAAGTCGTTTTGTTCTTCTGAGTATGGAGGGATTTTTAGGGGCAGAAAATGGATGGTGCCTCTGGAGCTGAGCACAAGGATCACTTAGAGAAGGATTTAAGACTGCTCTGCCCATTCTGCTCTGCCCGCTCTGCTCTGCCCGCTCTGCTCTGCCCGTTCTGCTCTGCCCATTCGGCTCTGCCCGTTCTGCTCTGAGCGTTCTGCTCTGCCCGTTCTGCTCTGAGCGTTCTGCTCTGCCCGTTCTGCTCTGAGCGTTCTGCTCTGAGCGTTCTGCTCTGCCCATTCTGCTCTGAGCGTTCTGCTCTGAGCGTTCTGCTCTGAGCGTTCTGCTCTGCCAATTCTGCTCTGCTCTGCCCGCTCTGCCACGCTCTGCTCTGCCTCTTCTGCTCACATACTCTGGTATTTATGTGTGTGTCAATTGGTGTGTGTGTGTTTTATAGTGTGTGTATTTCTGTGTTCCAGAGGAGGATGAGTGCTCTAAGCCAGATAATGGAGGTTGTGAACAGAGGTGTGTCAACACCCTGGGGAGCTTCAAGTGTTCCTGTGACCCTGGGTTTGAACTGGCTCCAGACAAGAAAGGCTGCGAAGGTCAGTGTGTGTGTGGTGTGTGTGTGTGACTCCTGGAGGCAGACACTGTGCCAACATATGGTGGAACAAGCAGAAGCAGGCACAGTGGTGTGTGCGTGTGTGCGTGTGTGTGGCGGATGTGTGTAACCCATTAAAACAAACATTCGCCATCAACAGGAAAAAACAGCTTTAGAACACAAAGACATACACAAAAAGAAAGACACACACAAAGACACACAGACATACACACACATTTAACACTGCTACCAACACACCATCGTCTGAATCAACTTCATCTGGTAAGTAGTGTTGTCTACTAAGAGGACCACACACACATACACACATACACACAAACACACACACATACATACACACAAACACAAAAACATACACACAAACACACACACATACATACACACAAACATGCACACATACATACACACAAACACGCACACGTACATACACACAAACATATACACATACATAGATACACATGAACACACACATAAATGCATACACACAAACACACATAAATACATACAGACAAACACACACACATACATACATAAACACAAACACGCACACATACATACACACAAACACACACACACATACATACACACAAACACACACACGTACATAGATACACATAAACACACACATAAATGCATACACACAAACACACACACATAAATACATACACACACAAACACACACATGTTTTCCTGTCTTGTGGGGACCGAGCCTCTAGCCCAACCCTACCAGTTGACACACACCTTCAATGGCTCAATAGTATACATCCTCCTTGTCCTTTTCCAGATTTTATTGTGTTACATCAAACCAAAATTGCTCTGTCTCTTTTAAGAGACTGCTCCGTCTCTTATAAAGACGGAGCAGTAATTCAGGTGGCTTTAGAATCCACTCTTATACAGAGAGTGATAATAAAAAGGTAAAATACATAAGGATAATAAAGAGTGAAAATAGTGAAAATAAAGAGGTATAATAAAGAGGGATAATAAAGATTGATAATAAGGAGGAATAATAAAGAGGAATAATAAAGATTGAAAATAAGGAGGGATAATTAAGAGGAATAATAAAGAGGGATACTAAAGATTGATAATAAGGAGGAATAATAAAGAGGGAAAATAAGGAGGAATAAGAAGGAGGAATAATAAAGAGGAATAATAAAGAGGGATAATAAAGATTGATAATAAGGGGGAATAATAAAGAGGAATAATAAAGATTGAAAATAAGAAGGAATAATAAAGAGGGATAATAAAGATTGATAATAAGGAGGAATAATAAGGAGGAATAATAAAGAGTGGAGATAGTTGTAATAACCAAATTTCTAATATTTTGACTGTGTTTCTATAAACATGTGTCAGTTGTAGTAACCAGATTGATAATATATTTACTGAGTTTATATTAACATGTTTCACCAGCTGCCTGTGGAGGTCTTCTCTCGAAGCTGAATGGGACCGTGTCCACCCCTGGCTGGCCCAGGGAGTACCCCCCCAATAAGAACTGTGTCTGGCAGGTGGTGGCCCCAACCCACTACAGGATCTCCATCCAGTTTGAAGCTTTCGAGCTGGAGGGCAATGAGGTCAGTGTGTTTTGTGTGTGTGTTTTCCATTTATAAATGTTGTGTATCTGGGGTTTGTTTGAGTGATTCTGTCCCAAGGCCTTTATCAAGTGGCCACCTGCTGGTGTGTTTGATACCACGTTCCAACAGACATTTAAACAAGGTTCAAATATTCGACTTCCTTATGAAAGCATTGTGTGTGTGTGTAACCTGTGTGTGTTTGACAGGTGTGTAAATATGACTACGTGGAGGTGCGGAGTGGCCTGTCCCCAGATTCTAAGCTTCATGGGAAGTTTTGCGGTCTGGATGTCCCTGATGTCATCACGTCTCTGTTCAACAACATGAGGATAGAGTTCAAATCTGACAACACTGTCTCCAAAAAAGGGTTTAGAGCGCACTTCTTCTCCGGTGAGAACACGTTGTGTTTCAGTGTGTTTCAGTGTGTGTGTGTGTTTCAGTGTGTGTGTGTGTGTTTCAGTGTGTCTGCCTGTGTGTGTGTTTCAGTGTGTGTTGTGTATGAGTGTGTTTCAGTGTGTGTTGTGTATGAGTGTGTATGTGTTTAAGTGTGTGTTTTGTGTATGAGTGTGTTTCAGTGTGTGTTGTGTATGAGTGTGTTTCAATGTGTTTCAGTGTGTTTCAGTGTGTTTCAGTGTGTGTGTGTGTGTGTGTTTCAGTGTGTCTGCCTGTGTGTGTGTTTCAGTGTGTGTTGTGTATGAGTGTGTTTCAGTGTGTGTTGTGTATGAGTGTGTATGTGTTTAAGTGTGTGTTTTGTGTATGAGTGTGTTTCAGTGTGTGTTGTGTGTGTGTGTGTACGTATTTAAGTGTGTGTTTTGTGTGTGTGTGTGTGTTTCAGTGTGTGTTGTGTGTATGAGTGTGTTTCAGTGTGTGTTGTGTATGAGTGTGTTTCAGTGTGTGTGTGTGTGTGAGTGTGTTTCTGTGTGTGTCTTCCTGTGCATGTGTTTCAGTGTGTGTTGTGTGTATGTGTGTGTTTCAGTGTGTGTTGTGTGTATGAGTGTGTTTCAGTGTGTGTTGTGTATGAGTGTGTTTCAGTGTGTGTTGTGTGTGTGCGTATATGTGTATGTGTTTAAGTGTGTGTTTTGTGTGTGTGTGTGTGTGTGTTTCAGTGTGTGTTGTGTGTGTGTCTTTCAGTGTGTGTTGTGTGTGTGTGTTTCAGTGTGTGTATGTGAGTGTGTTTCTGTGTGTGTCTTCCTGTGCGTGTGTTTCTGTGTGTGTTGTGTATAAGTGTGTTTGTGTGTGTGTGTTTGTGTTTCAGTGTGTGTTGTATGTGTGTTTCAATGTGTGTTGTGTGTGTGAGTGTGTTTCAGTGTTTGTCTGCCTGTGCGTGTGTTTCAGTGTGTGTGTGTGTGTGAGTGTGTTTCTGTGTGTGTCTTCCTGTGCGTGTGTTTCTGTGTGTGTTGTGTATGAGTGTGTTTGTGTGTGTGTGTTTGTGTTTCAGTGTGTGTGTGTATGTGCGTGTGTTTCAGTGTGTGTGTGTATGTGTGTGTGTTTGTGTTTCAGTGTGTATGTGTGTGTGTTTGTGTTTCAGTGTGTGTGTGTATGTGTGTGTGTTTGTGTTTCAGTGTGTGTGTGTATGTGTGTGTGTTTGTGTTTCAGTGTGTGTGTATGTGAGTGTGTTTGTGTTTCAGTGTGTGTGTGTATGTGCGTGTGTTTCAGTGTGTGTGTGTATGTGTGTGTGTTTGTGTTTCAGTGTGTATGTGTGTGTGTTTGTGTTTCAGTGTGTGTGTGTATGTGTGTGTGTTTGTGTTTCAGTGTGTGTGTGTATGTGTGTGTGTTTGTGTTTCAGTGTGTGTGTATGTGAGTGTGTTTCAGTGTGTCTGCCTGTGCGTGTGACCCCTGACCCTCTCCTGCCCCCCAGATAGACCTGCGTCGTGTCATGACCGCGTGTTTGTGTTTGAGTCGTGTCGTGATACCAAACGACCCCGTCACCATAACCATGACAACCCTCCGGTGACCTTGGGCAGGGTCAGAGGTAACCTCATGACCTTGTCATGACAACCCAATCAGGCCCTGCTCTGATTGGTTCAGCTGTAACATGTGATCGGAAGGGAATGGGACGATGGATGAGGGTTGCTGGTTGTTGTCACATCCATTCTCTTCCCCAGGGAAACTGGTTGCCTGTCAGAATAACAAATGTTCTTACTTCTTTTTCTCATTTGTTGTTATTACCTCCACTGACTCTAACCTCTGGTCTAGGATCAGTTCACTACTGTGTACATCATTTCAAATAAAAAAAGACTAAGCTGATCCCAGACCAGCACTTCTACTGTAAGATGCATTGGCTGCATTTACACAGGTCACTCAATCTAATCTGATCCCAGACCATCACGCTTACACAGATAAACGTTTTAGACTCAATCTAATCTGATCCCAGGCCATCACGTTTACACAGATAAACGTTTTAGACTAAATCTAATCTGACCTTCTGACACATTATTGCTCATATAAAATTTTCTTCAGATGTTTTGCCATTAATCAAAACGGAAAAAGATCAGAATGTCTTGCTGTGTAAACAAAACCTTTGAGAATCTACTGTCTAGAACATCATGAAAGATGACCGACTACCTTGTACAGACCAATTAGTCCAGACCACCCTTTACAGATCACCTATTCCAGACGACCCTGTACAGACCACCTAGTCCAGACCACCCTTTACAGATCACCTATTCCAGACGACCCTGTACAGACCACCTAGTCCAGACCACCCTTTACAGATCACCTATTCCAGACGACCCTGTACAGACCACCTAGTCCAGACCACCCTATAGAAGGACAGACCACCCTGTCCAGACCACCCTATAGAAGGACAGACCACCCTGTCCAGACCACCCTATAGAAGGGCAGGCCACCCTATAGGAAAACAGACCACAATGTCTTGACCCTAACCCGTAATGTATTTATACTTATATTACTAGCCTAGCAGTGGTCTTCAAACTTGTCCAGATCACTGTTCAGATACCTTCAGGCAATTAACTACCTGTTCTAATAGAAGCCCCTGGAAGGTTGACTTTGTCTGGAGTAATAGATGAGGTTGACTTTGTCTGGAGTAGTAGATGAGGTTGACTATGTCTGGAGACGTAGATGAGGTTGACTATGTCTGGAGACGTAGATGAGGTTGACTTTGTCTGGAGTAGTAGATGAGGTTGACTATGTCTGGAGACGTAGATGAGGTTGACTTTGTCTGGAGTAGTAGATGAGGTTGACTATGTCTGGAGTAATAGATGAGGTTGACTATGTCTGGAGTAATAGATGAGGTTGACTATGTCTGGAGTAATAGATGAGGTTGACTATGTCTGGAGTAATAGATGAGGTTGACTTTGTCTGGAGTAATAGATGAGGTTGACTTTGTCTGGAGTAATAGATGAGGTTGACTTTGTCTGGAGTAATAGATGAGGTTGACTATGTCTGGAGTAGTAGATGAGGTTGACTATGTCTGGAGTAATAGATGAGGTTGACTATGTCTGGAGTAGTAGATGAGGTTGACTATGTCTGGAGTAATAGATGAGGTTGACTTTGTCTGGAGTAATAGATGAGGTTGACTTTGTCTGGAGTAGTAGATGAGGTTGACTTTGTCTGGAGTAGTAGATGAGGTTGACTATGTCTGGAGACGTAGATGAGGTTGACTTTGTCTGGAGACGTAGATGAGGTTGACTTTGTCTGGAGTAATAGATGAGGTTGACTTTGTCTGGAGTAATAGATGAGGTTGACTATGTCTGGAGACGTAGATGAGGTTGACTTTGTCTGGAGTAGTAGATGAGGTTGACTATGTCTGGAGTAATAGATGAGGTTGACTATGTCTGGAGTAGTAGATGAGGTTGACTTTGTCTGGAGTAGTAGATGAGGTTGACTATGTCTGGAGTAATAGATGAGGTTGACTATGTCTGGAGTAGTAGATGAGGTTGACTATGTCTGGAGTAATAGATGAGGTTGACTATGTCTGGAGTAGTAGATGAGGTTGACTATGTCTGGAGTTGTAGAAGAGGTTGACTTTGTCTGGAGTAGTAGATGAGGTTGACTATGTCTGGAGACGTAGATGAGGTTGACTATGTCTGGAGTAGTAGATGAGATTGACTATGTCTGGAGACGTAGATGAGGTTGACTATGTCTGGAGTAGTAGATGAGGTTGACTATGTCTGGAGACGTAGATGAGGTTGACTATGTCTGGAGTAGTAGATGAGGTTGACTATGTCTGGAGACGTAGATGAGATTGACTATGTCTGGAGTAGTAGATGAGGTTGACTATGTCTGGAGATGTAGATGAGGTTGACTATGTCTGGAGTAGTAGATGAGGTTGACTATGTCTGGAGACGTAGATGAGGTTGACTATGTCTGGAGTAGTAGATGAGGTTGACTATGTCTGGAGACGTAGATGAGATTGACTATGTCTGGAGTAGTAGATGAGGTTGACTATGTCTGGAGATGTAGATGAGGTTGACTATGTCTGGAGTAGTAGATGAGGTTGACTATGTCTGGACACGTAGATGAGGTTGACTATGTCTGGAGACGTAGATGAGGTTGACTATGTCTGGAGTAGTAGATGAGGATGACTATGTCTGGAGACGTAGATGAGGTTGACTATGTCTGGAGTAGTAGATGAGGATGACTATGTCTGGAGACGTAGATGAGGTTGACTATGTCTGGACACGTAGATGAGGTTGACTATGTCTGGAGACGTAGATGAGGTTGACTATGTCTGGAGTAGTAGATGAGGTTGACTATGTCTGGACACGTAGATGAGGTTTACCAGGGTTTACAGCGAGGTGGAAGAAGCAGGTTTGAAGGGTTGGAGAGGGATAGTATGTGACTAATTAGGGAGCCTTACTGGATGTTTTCTGGTTTCATGTACAGATTTCGTCTAACTTCAGGTCAGGATATCTTCTGGTTTCAGGTCAGGATATCTTCTGGTTTCAGGTCAGGATATCTTCTGGTTTCAGGTCAGGATATCTTCTGGTTTCAGGTCAGGATATCTTCTGGTTTCAGGTCAGGATATATTTTGGTTTCAGGTTACTCATTATATTATCACATCCAATCTCTGTGGCAACCAAACAGCTCCACACAGCCAAAGTGATTCAGTGTGCGAGTCAGTCCATTGTGATTCAGTGTGCGAGTCAGTCCATTGTGATTCAGTGTGCGAGTCAGTCCATTGTGATTCAGTGTGTGAGTCAGTCCATTGTGATTCAGTGTGTGAATCTGTCCATTGTGATTCACCGTGTGATTCAGTCTGTCCTCATGAGAGGTACACTAGTGTGAGGATCCCAGGGATAACTGTTGGTTGGCCACCAGCCAGTCATTTGAGAGAGGTCCCTTCATCTCACACACTCACATAATCCTTCTGTGTGTTGGTGTGTGTGTGTGTGATGTGGAGAAAGTCAGTGTGTTGAAACAATAGCCAGTGTGTTCAAAGCTTCTTAGCTTACTACAGTATCACACACACACACACACATACTCACAGGATTTAGGGATTTCATTAAAAGCAGCTTCTGTGAGGTGAAGCATCTCTATCTTCCGATCTCACTGACATTTAATATGGTTTTCATTCTTTAACTCTCCTCCCTCTCTCTATCTCTATTTCTCCAATTTCCTCTATCTTCCTTTCCTCTCTCTCCTTATTCTCTCTTTCTCTTTCTGAATTGGATGGTTTTCAAACGGGTGTGATGGATTGGTGATTTGTTCTTCAGTCAGCTCCATTGTGCTTTACTGTTGCAGATAATGGTTCTGTGTGTTTTTTGGTCATTGCCCTTATACAGAAGGTCATGACCCTTATACAGAAGGTCATGACCCTTATACAGAAGATCATGGCCCTTATACAGAAGGTCCTGACCCTTATACAGAAGGTCATGACCCTTATACAGAAGGTCATGACCCTTATACAGAAGGTCATGGCCCTTATACAGAAGACCATGACCCTTATACAGAAGGTCATGACCCTTATACAGAAGGTCATGGCCCTTATACAGAAGGTCATGGCCCTTATACAGAAGGTCATGACCCTTATAACGAAGGTCATGACCCTTATATAGAAGGTATTGCGGCAAATGTTGCTGTTGCGCTTAAATATTCAGTTTTTGAAAAACATGAATAAAAGGTCTCTATATCCCCCCTCCCTCCCCCCCTCCCTCCCCCAGATAAGGATGAGTGCAGTAAGAACAATGGGGGTTGTCAGCATGACTGCATCAACACCGTCGGCTCCTACGTGTGTCAGTGCCGACATGGTTTCATCCTTCACGGGAACAAACATGACTGCAAGGAAGGTTGGTCTCAGACGCACGGTGCACATGGGAACCCAAAAATGTATTCCCAATCAAAATGTTATTCTCTCCGACCCAAATTTTAATCCTAACCCCAGTTTTAATCCTAACCCTAGTTTTAATCCTAACCCCAGTATAAATCTTACCCCCAAAGCAGATAGTTAAAATGTGCCTGGGTAGTAGGATTCACAGTAAATGTTAATGTGAAAAGATAAAGGTGTTAAATGGAAAACATAGAATCATCTGTTTTGAGAGAAACTGGAGTGTTTTGCTTGAGAAAAAGCTCTTGCCTCTTAATTTCCTCTCCTCCTCATTTCTCCTCTCCTCCATTTCCTCTTCCTTTTGGATCCTAACCCTCGGCTTCCTGATTGTGTGTGTGTGTGAATGTGTGTGAATGTGTGTGTATGTGTGTGGGGGTGTGTGTGTGTGTATGTGTGTGGGTGTGTGTGTGTGTATGTGTGTGGGGGTGTGTGCGTGTATGTGTGTGTGTGTGTGTGTGTGCAGCGGAGTGTGAGCATAAGGTCCACAGCCCCAGTGGAACCCTGAGCAGTCCCAACTGGCCAGATAAATACCCCAGCAGGAAGGAGTGCACCTGGGACATCACCTCCACCCCTGGACACAGAGTGAAACTAGTGAGTTCCTGTCTGCCTCTCTGTCTGTCTGTCTGCCTGCTTGTCCATGTCTGCCTGTATGTCTGTCTCTCTGTCTGTCTCTGCCTGTCTGTCTATCTGTCTGCCTGCCTGCCATTCTTTCTGCTTGTCTGTCTGTGTCTGCCTGTCTGTCTGTGTCTGCCTGTCTGTGTCTGTCTGTGTCTGCCTGTCTGTGTTTGTCTGTCTGTCTGTCTGTGTCTATCTGCCTGTCTGTCTGTGTCTGCATGTCTGCCTGTCTGTCTGTGTCTGCCTGTCTATCTCTCAGTCTATTGGTCTAATCAATCTTGTCTGTCTAATTCCTTAACATCTAGCTGTCATGTGTATATAATGTAACAGTGTTTTGAGGTAATGGGTTTTCATGTGTATATAATGTAACAGTGTTTTGAGGTAATGTGTATTCATGTGTATATAATGTAACAGTATTTTGGGGTAATGTGTTTTCATGAGTTTGTAATGTAACAGTATTTTGGGGTAATGTGTTTTCATGAGTTTGTAATGTAACAGTATTTTGGGGGTTAATGTGTTTTCATGTGTATATAATGTAACACTATTTTGGGGTGTGTTTTCATGTTTATATAATGTAACAGTGTTTTGAGGTAATGTGTATTCATGTGTATATAATGTAACAGTATTTGGGGGTATTGTGCTTTCATGAGTTTGTAATGTAACAGTATTTTGGGGTAATGTGTTTTCATGAGTTTGTAATGTAACAGTATTTTGGGGTAATGTGTTTTCGTGTGTAAGTAATGTAACAGTATTTTGGGGTAATGTGTTTTCATGTGTAAGAATGAGGCCTTGAGGCAGAACCCAGCTGTGACCTTCGCTGTGTGTTTCTGTGTGTGTTGTATTTAGCCCCATCTGTCTGAACACACACTCTGACACCCAAGGAAATCCTCTGAAAGCCTGCTCACTTTACAAATACTGTTCCAGAAACACTTCACGATACATCGTTCTGACCCGTCTTCAACGGGACTTCTTGATCATTATGATACGTCGTTCTGACCCGTTCAACAGAACGTAGACTGGTTTGAAGCTTGACTCTCTATTTTTGCGTTTCTGAGTGGGAGTTTGTGTGTGTGTGAGGGGGATCTAATTAATTCTGCTCTCTGTGTTTATCAGACTCTATTGCTCCAGCCGTCTTAATGAGAACGAGGAGTTTTCTGTTTTATCACTGCTGACCAGGATGTTTCCTCCCTCCAGCTGTTCACTGAGTTTGAGATTGAGCAACACCAGGAGTGTGCCTATGATCACCTGGAGGCCTTTGATGGGGACAGCGACTCTGCGGCCATCTTGGGTCGGCTGTGTGGGAGTCAGACCCCGGAGCCGCTGGTCTCCACGGGCAACAAGATGTATCTGCGTTTCATCTCAGATGCCTCAGTCCAGCGGAAGGGCTTCCAGGCCACACACTCCACCGGTACAGAGCGCATGTGTGTGTGTGTGTAATAGCAATAGTATGATCCTGCAACAACAGAACATTGTAATTATTATGTATAAAAAATAATATAATTATTGTTTTTTGCAGTGGTAGATGCATTATTTTGTGAGGGAAAATCAAGTCTGACATTTTCAATTGTAAATGTAAATCTTCAATCATTAAGCCTTGAATACACTTTAAATGTGTGTTCCCTGGTGCGGAGCTGTCCTACTCTAATAGGATGCTTACATTAAGACCTGCAACCCCACATCTGACTGGTCTACTGGTACCACCTAGTGGTGAGAAACAAAACATGCAGGAATCTTTGGTTCAATATGACATCGCAATACAACATTTAGCTTTATTTAGGGGTTTGTGGTTCATGGTCAATATACGCCAGCTAAGACCTGTTGTTAGCACCACAGGAAGTATCTAGGTATAGCTCTCTGGAATATTGGCAATATTTCACAAACCCTCAGGGTGCCTGTAGCTTCCAGGCTTTTCAAATACAGTATTTGTACTATTTTCTGAAACAACAATGACAGATGCAGAAAAATGTGTCGCTAAAACTAAATGTAGACCAACTAAATGTAGACCATCTAAATCTGGATAAACTAAATGTAGATCAACTAAATGTAGATCAAATAAATGTAGACCAACTAAATGTAGTCCAACTGAATGTACACCAACTAAATGTAAGCCAACTAAATGTAGTTTTACTAAATGTAGAACAACTGATTGTAGATCAACTTTATGTAGATCAACTAAATGTAGACCAACTGAATGTAGACCAACTAAATGTAGACCAATTGAATGCAGATCAACTAAATGTAGACCAACTAACTGTAGACCAACTGAATGTAGACCAACTAAATGTAGACTAACTGAATGTCGACCAACTAAATGTAGACTAACTGAATGTAGACCAACTGAATGTAGACCAACTAAATGTAGACCAACTAAATGTAGACCAACTGAATGTAGACCAACTAAATGTAGACTAACTGAATGTAGACCAACTGAATGTAGATTGACTAAATGTAGACCAACTGAATGTAGACCAACTGAATGTAGATTGACTAAATGTAGACTGAATATTTGCAGCTCGTAATAGTTCTAATTACATGCCCCATCTCATTCCCTCTCTTTTCTCCCTCCTCCCATCTCCCTCCTCTCTCCTCTCTCCTCCCTCCTCTCTCCTTCCTCCACTCACCTCTCTCCTCTCTCCTCCCTCCACTCACCTCCCTCCACTCACCTCCCTCCTGTCCCAGAATGTGGAGGCAGGTTGAAGGCAGAGACTCGTCAGAAGAACCTCTACTCACACTCCCAGTTTGGAGACAACAACTACCCAGGTACACACACAAACACCCACATAAACCAACACACAAACACCCACATAAACCAACACACAAACACCCACATAAACCAACACACAAACACCCACATAAACCAACACACAAACACCCACATAAACCAACACACAAACACCCACATAAACCAACACACAAACACCCACATAAACCAACACACAAACACCCACATAAACCAACACACAAACACCCACATAAACCAACACACAAACACCCACATAAACATGTGTAGTCTTAATGTTTTGTACAGTAATGTGTACCACGCAGCAACATTGTCAGTGTTAATATCCTGGTGTCAGCTGTTTTGTTGGTGATGTAGTGTTACTTTGTGTAACTTTCAACACGACCTTTTGTTGATATCTACTTAACATTTGTGTACAATTTCAGTGTTGCGTGAGTCTAACACTTAAATGGTGTTCACTTTTCGCATCTGGGGATTTTTCTTAACATGCATCAGGAATATGGTAATGTGGGTGTAACCCTTAGCCACAGAAGCCCCCCAGCCACCCCACCGCTAAAATATATAATGGTATTTTCATTGATTAATCAAATGGAATAAATGTTCGCTGTTTTAAATTTGCTGTCTGCAGTTTCTTGAACAACCACACATTTCATAGCCTGATGGTGTACCTTTTGCACTGTATGTGTTAAATTATGTGAAAAGTAAAGTGTTGTTGTTTTTTTGGTGGCAATTACTCTCATGTATTCACCGCACAAGTTTAAATTACTGATTGGATTTTGCTGTGCATGTGTTGATACACTGAACGGTTAATCTAAAAGCTCATTTTCAAAGTGGATAATAATTCCTCCACCTCTTCACCTCCAGGCCATACAGATTGTGAGTGGTTGGTGACTTCAGAAGAGGGTTATGGTATCCAGTTGACCTTTACGACCTTTGAGGTGGAAGAGGAAGCTGACTGCGGGTATGACTACATGGAGCTGTATGTCGGCGACTCCACGGCACACAGACTGGGGCGCTTCTGTGGATCTGGGGTGAGGAGACAGCCTTCTCCCTCTTCATCTCCACAATTCAGTTTGCTTCATTGACATAGCCGATGACATACTGCCAATGCCTGCTTTGGGGAATAATTGTACAGTACCAATATAATATTATTGAAGTATACTGTAACTTAATAATTCCAAGATCAACAGAAACATCAGTAGAACAACATGGATGTGAAGCCGGTTCTCCACAGCTGTCTGTTTCCGTCCCCTATACGATGTCAAGCCTATTATCAGCATAGAGGTCTTTCAAACCCATGATGAGCTCATATTACTCTCTAATTAAAATGGGGACCGTTTTTGAGAGGGTCAGTTATACTCTGTAGTTCAGATTTGGACCGAATCCCCCAAGTCCTCCTAAGTCTCTGGATTGACTGAGCTGTTTCTGGTGTGGTCTGATCATCTCTGTAGCCTGTGGGACACTTATGGACTCCTATCTATTTACTGCATGACATTTGTCTTGAACTCCAGCATAAAGGTTGTACATGCTTACTGATATTCTCTCTCTCTCTCTGTCATCCCTCACTGCCTCCATCTTTCCCTTGACCCCTTCAGCCCAGAGAGGAGATCTACTCAGCAGGTGATGCGATGTTGATCCGTTTCCATAGCGATGACACCATCAGTAAGAAGGGATTCCACATCCGTTACACCAGCACCCAGTTCCAGCAGAGCCTTGACACCAGGAAGTGATGACACCTCACCATGACCCCTAGCCTTGCTGTGTCAATGACCAGAGGTTCCTCCTTCTGATTGACAGACGCCACATGCATACACACCATGCACACACACTCTTTTGAGGATGGGTGTGTGTGTGAGAAACTGAGAGAGAAGGAGGACAGAACAGGGCAGGTTCTAGAACTCTGAAAACACATGAAGAGTCTGGATTACAGCTTCACACTGAAACTGGATTTACAACCTGAACTGGATTAAATACTGGAAATGCATTTAATACTGGAAATGGATTAAAAACTGGAAATGGATTGCATCCTAGAACTGGATAAAAAATGTAAACTTGAGTATGACTTGAAACTTTTAACAGCTGAAACTGAATAAAAATATAAAACTGTTTTAAATGCTGTGAATTGACCACAGGATCAGTCATACACAGAGGGAACTTCTTAGACGTTTTACTGACTGACATTAGCTGCCTGTTTGGCTGACTGTTTTACTGACTGACATTAGCTGCCTTTTTGGCTGACTGTTTTACTGACTGACACTAGCTGCCTGTTTGGCTGACTGTTTTACTTACTGACACTAGCTGCATGTTTGGCTGACTGTTTTACTGACTGACACTAGCTGCCTGTTTGGCTGACTGTTTTACTGACTGACACTAGCTGTCTGATTGGCTGCCTGTTTTACTGACTGACACTAGCTGCCTGTTTTGCTGACTGTTACACTGACTGACTGACTCTCTGTCTGAATGACTGAATGGCTGTTTGACTGTTTTACTGGCTGACTGACTAACTGGTTGAGTGTAGTTGGAAAAACTATGAGGAAATACTGAGGCAACATTATACAAACTTAGAGACAACATCCATGTAACGTTCTGACAACGTTCTGATGTTGAAGCCATGGTTTAACAATGTTGTAAAAATGTTCTGATATGAAAATGACAAGTATTCAGATTGAGAGGTTTCAGCTTTCAGTGCAGAAAGAGTTTCTGTTCAGAAAACACTCTGTTGTGACAACATTATCCAAATTGAAAGACAAACTGAAAGACAAAATATAGATAGTGTTCTTCAAACTGAGACAATGTGCAGACAACATTATCAACAAACTGAAGGAGAATGTTCTGAGAAAGTCTTGACAATGCTCTGACAATGTTCAGACAACATGCAGGTTTGAAAGCACTAATCCTGTGGAACAACTAATATTATTGCCTTAGAACCAGATGTTTGTTCCTCGTCTCTGAGTGGCTACATTAGTTGTTGTTGTTTTAATTTGTTTGGGGAATTATTTGACAATGAATTTGAAGAACTTGAAAGATATTTTGTGTTTAAAAAAGGAACCAGTCTGTGTGTGTGATGGGTTGTCTTGTTACTGTATGTGCCAAGCTCCTGGTGATCCTGCCCCTCTGTAAGTTCTGTTGTAGCCTTTCTCCTCCATGTTTGTAGTTCTGTTAAAGCATACCTTCCATGTTTGTAGTTCTGTTCTATAATATGATCCATGTCTGTAGTTCTGTTCTATCATAACCTCCATGTTTGTAGTTCTATGAAATCAAAATGGCTTCCTCTCTATACGAGTCATTAAAACTACACACAGGTAAAAAGAAAACTCTGTCTATGTTGTATATGACTATTATGAAACATTAATACAATCATGTGTGTGTGCGTGTATAGTGTGTGCATGTGTGTGTTGAAAACATATTTAGACCCCACCCCTAATGTCCTAATGGGAACCATGAACATGGACCTACACGGGATGCTACAAGCAGAAGATTAACCATCTTGTAGACTCAATATAGTCATACTTGAGTTACTACAACACACTTCCTCCCAACTGAATGTGTTCAGTTCCATTTGAGTTTGTCCGGTTCTCTATACTGGTCAAGTAAATACATTAATTTGTATTTCACCAGTTGTCTTATTGCTAAATTCCCATCCTAACAGCAAGCAATAATTTTGAAATTGAAGCACAGTGGCTAGGAATAAAAGTTATAAAGTATATGGTTAGGTTAGGGAAATGAGTGATGAAGAGTACAGAGCGTTTTTCCATACTGAAAGATTGCACGCATCTCTTAGCCTTTGAACGCCTACTATGTAAAGTGAACTCTGCCACACACACCTCCTTCACTGATTGGTCCGACATTGTAATGGAGAGTTTCGATTGGTCCTCGGGGATGTGGATTAGTTCCTGGGTGCACCGTCCAGGTGTTGATCGAGATCTCTGTGAACGTTTGAACGGAGTAGTTCAGATCTATTGTAGTTTTAGATACAAACAACCGTCTCACTCTGCAGTTAGACCTACCGGATCTTGTACCGGTCGGAGCTGTAACGTGTGGAAGAGACTATGGCGGCAGTAGAAGCACACAGAGTTCTCGTTTACGGAGGCAAAGGAGCTTTGGGAGCCAAATGTGTCCAATATTTCAAGTCTAAAAACTGGGTGAGTTGACAGACTGAGAAAGACGTAGGTTTGGTGAGAATTGACAAACCTGTTTTTGTTGTATGGCAGTGGACTGTGATTACGGTGTGTATTGATAGTGGGATGTAGGCCTATTCATTCCAATCAAAACGTTTGAGTTGCAAAATGTTATGTCAAACGGGGAGTAACTCCCCGAAGTTATAGTTGTGAAACGAAACCCTTTGCTTCACATGTCTTTGTTTTGGGGAAATGAATACAGCCCTCTTCTATATAACTGGACCCTTATGGTAAAGCATGAGGGCCACCTGTCGGCATGGTTAGGAACTGCTTTACCAGGTCAAGCAAGTCAAACCTCTCCAATCAGCAGTCTTTTAACGCGTGTGTGCGTGTGTGCGTGTGTGCGTGTGTGCGTGTGTGCGTGTGTGCGTGCGTGCGTGCGTGCGTGCGTGCGTGTGTGCGTGTGTGCGTGTGTGCGTGCGTGCGTGCGTTGGTTGGTTCGTTCGTTCCCAGTGGGTGGCATGTATTGACCTGGTTGCCAATGAGGAGGCAAGCGCCAACATTCTGGTCAAACCCACAGACTCCTTCACTGATCAGGCAGAACAGGTGAGCTCCTCTTCTAATCTATATCTTCCCCTGTTTTCATCCCCCAGGAATCTGAGATCAATGGTTTTATTTTGTGGCTATAAAGGCTAATGACTCCTGCTGTGTTGTTGCCTAGGTTTCAACGGATGTATCATTGTTGCTGGGCGACCAGAAGGTGGATGCCATCTTGTGTGTGGCAGGAGGATGGGCTGGGGGCAGTGCGAAGGCTAAAGGTCAGAGGTTAACATAAATACAGACAGGTTTTCTTTTCTATTTTATTCAGCGTGGCAGGGTAGCCTGGTGGTGAACAGCATTGAGCCAGTAAAGGAAATGGTGCTGGTTCTCACCCTGAGCCGAAATGCGCTAGTTCTAACCCTAAGACAAAATGCATGGGTTCTAATCCCTGAGCTGAGGTTACTGGATCAAATCCCAGAAGGCCGAAATGCACTAGTTCTAACCCTGAGCCGAAATGCGTGGGTTCTAATCCCCAAGCCGAGGGGTGCTTGTTCTAATCCCCAAGCTGAGGTGAATCCAAATTTATTTTGTAAAGCTAAGCCAAATTACTGTACTCATTTTACAATACATGAGCCTCACAAAGATTTTAAACTGATAACACCAGCTGCTTCCTGTTCAGCCCTCAATAACAATGATGTTTTGGTGTGTGTGTGTGTGTGTGTGTGTGTGTAGGGCTGTTTAAGAACAGTGATCTGATGTGGAAACAGAGTGTGTGGACGTCAACAATCTCTAGTCACCTAGCAACCAAACACCTAAGAGAGGGGGGTCTGCTCACCCTGTCTGGAGCCCACGCTGCTCTAACCGGAACCCCAGGTACACACACACATATACACACACACCCCCATACACACACACCCCCATACACACACACATAAACACACACACTCATACACACACACATATAAACACACACACTCATACACACACCCCCATACACACACACATAAAAACATACACACACACCCCCCCATACACATATACACACATATATGTATGTATATATGTGTGTGTGTGTATATATATATATATATATATATATATATATATTACAGTATCTCACAAAAGTGAGTACTCCCCTCACATTTCTGCAAATATTAATATTTGGTACAGATGCCTTTGTTTGCAATTACAGAGATCATACATTTCCTATAGTTCTTGATCAGGTTTGCACACACTGCAGCAGGGATTTTGTCCCACTCCTCCATACAGACCTTCTCCAGATCCTTCAGGATTCGGGGCTGTTGCTGGGCAATACGGACTTTCAGCTCCCTCCAAAGATTTTCTATTGGGTTCAGGTCTGGAGACTGGCTAGGCCACTCCAGGACCTTGAGACGCTTCTTACGGAGCCACTCCTTAGTTGCCCTGGCTGTGTGTTTCGGGTCATTGTCATGATGCAAGACCCAGCCACGACCCATCTTCAATGCTCTTACTGAGGGAAGGAGGTTGTTGACCAAGATCTCGCGATACATGGCCTCATCTATCCATCCTCCCCTCAATACGGTGCAGTCGTCCTGTCCCTTTTGCAGAAAGGTTTCCACCTCCATGCTTCACGGTTGGGATGGTGTTCTTGGGGTTGTACTCATCCTTCTTCTTCCTCCAAACACGGCGAGTGGAGTTTAGACCAAAAAGCTCTATTTTTGTCTCATCAGACCACATGACCTTCTCCCATTCCTCCTCTGGATCATCCAGATGGTCATTGGCAAACTTCAGACAGGCCTGGACATACGCTGGCTTGAGCAGGGGGACCTTGCGTGCGCTGCAGGATTTTAATCCATGACAGCATAGTGTGTTACTAATGGTTTTCTTTGAGACTGTGGTCCCAGCTTTCTTCAGGTCATTGACCAGGTCCTGCCGTGTAGTTCTGGGCTGATCCCTCACCTTCCTCATGATCATTGATGCCCCACGAGGTGAGATCTTGCATGGAGCCCCAGACTGAGGGAGATTGACCGTCATCTTGAACTTCTTCCATTTTCTAATATTTGCGCCAACAGTTGTTGCCTTCTCACCTATTGTCCTGTAGTCCATCCCAGCCTTGTGCAGGTCTACAATTTTATCCCTGATGTCCTTACACAGCTCTCTGGTCTTGGCCATTGTGGAGAGTTTGGAGTCAGTTTGATTGAGTGTGTGGAGAGGTGTCTTTTATACAGGTAACTAGTTCAAACAGGTGCAGTTAATACAGGTAATGAGTGGAGAACAGGAGGGCTTCTTAAAGAAAAACTAACAGGTCTGTGAGAGACGGCATTCTTACTGGTTGGTAGGTGATCAAATACTTATGTCATGCAATAAAATGCAAATTAATTATTTAAAAATCATACAATGGGATTTTCTGGATTTTTGTTTTAGATTCCGTCTCTCACAGTTGAAGTGTATCTATGATAAAAATTACAGACCTCTACATGCTTTGTAAGTAGGAAACACTGCCGATTTTGCAGGTTATCAAATACTTGTTCTCCCCACTGTATTTATACACACATAAACACACATACAAACATATGCGCACACATGAACAAACGTGTGTGTGTGTGTGTGTGTGTGTGTGTGTGTGTGTAGGTATGGTGGGTTATGGCATGGCGAAAGCAGCGGTCCATCAGCTTTGTCAGTCTCTAGCAGGATCTGACAGTGGACTCCCCCCACAAGCTTCTGCTGTCGCTCTGTTACCGTGAGTTACATCATTATTACATATCATAGTATTTTATAACATCACATTACATAATCATATGTATTATCTTCTATTATACAGACTGTTGTATTGTCATATAACGTACCATTATTACATAATCTTATTTATTATCATATTATAGGATACAGACTGTTGCTGTGGCTCTCTTAAATGACATGTCATTACAAATTAAACACACACTTACTAAACACACACACACACAAATACATATCAATCTATAATACTCCCTCTCTCTGACAGTGTTACCTTGGATACGCCTATGAACAGGAAGTTCATGCCAGATGCTGATGTCAGTTCCTGGACGCCGTTAGAATATATAGCAGAGTAAGTTTGTCTGTTAATCTGTAGAAATAAGTGGGATAAGGCACTTTGTGTCCATAGTACCCAGTGACCCTAACCCATAGTACCCAGTGACCCTAACCCATAGTACCCAGTGACCCTAACCCATAGTACCCAGTGACCCTAACCCATAGTACCCAGTGACCCTAACCCATAGTACCCAGTGACCCTAACCCATAGTACCCAGTGACCCTAACCCATAGTACCCAGTGACCCTAACCCATAGTACCCAGTGACCCGGAGAATGTTCTCCGGAGGTCACTGCTTCATCCAACACTCACGCCATTGTTGTTAGCCTACCAGAACCGGTAAGAATGTTTTTCAGGCCTCTGATTGACCAACATGGTTTTTAGGTTAGGGTTACAGTGGATATAAAAAGTCTACACACCCCTGTTAAAATGCCTCGTAAATCATGTCAGAACTTTTTCCACTCATAATGTGACCTATAACGTGAACGATTCAATTGAAAAACAAACTGAAATCTTTGAGGTGGAAAATTTTAAAATAAAAAACTCACAATAACTTGGTTGCATAAACTAATACTTTGTTGAAGCACCTTTTGATTTTATTACAGCACTCAGTCTTTTTAGGTAGGAGTCTATTAGTATGGCACATCTTGACGTGGCAATATTTGCCCACTCTTCTTTGCAAAAGCGCTCCAAATCTGTCAGACTGCGAAGACATCTCCTGTGCACAGCCCTCTTCAGATCACCCCACAGATGTTCAATTGGATTCAGGTCTGGCCTCTGGCAGGGCCATTCCAAAACATGAATCTTCTTCTGGTAAAGCCATGCTTTTATGGATTTGGATGTGTGCTTTGGGTCATTGTCATGCTGAAAGGTTTCTAACTTCAGCTTTCTAACGGATGCCTGAAGGTTCTGTGCCAAAATTGCCTGGTATTTGGAACTGTTCATAATTCTATCCACACTGACTAAGGCCCCGGTTCCAGCTGAAGTAAAACAGCCCCAAAACATGATGCTGCCACCACCATGCTTCACTGTGGGTATGGTGTTCTTTGGGTGATGTGCAGTGTTATTTTTGCGCCAAACATACCTTTTTCAATTATGATCAAAAAGTTAAACCTTGGTTTCATCAGACCATAACACATGCTTTTGGGGGACTTGATGTTTGTTTTTGCCAACATCAGCCGAGCTTGGATGTTTTTCTTTGTAAGAAAAGGCTTCCGTCTAGCCACCCTACCCCATAGCCCATTCATATGAAGAATACGGGAGATTTTTGTCACATTTAGTACACCGTTCCTTTCTTGCAGTTCCTTTAATGTTGCTGTAGGCCTCTTGGAAGCCTCCCTGATCAGTTTTCTTCTCGTCTTTTCATACATTTTGGAGGGACATCCAGTTCTTTGTAATGACTCAGTTGTGCCATATTTTCTCCACTTGATGATGACTGTCTTCACTGTGTTCCATGGTATATCTAATGCTTTGCAAATTCGTTTGTACCCTTCTCTTGACTTATATCTTTTGACAATGAGATCCCTCTGATGCTTTGGAAGCTCTCTGCGCACCATGGCTTTTGCTCTGAGATCCAACTACGAAAATGTTAAGAAAATGTATTTGTAATTAATCAGAGTCACTTTAAATGATGGCAGGTGTGTAATGACTTCTATTTAACATGAGTTTGAATGTGATTGGTTAATTCTGAACACAGCCACATCCCCAGTTATAAGAGGGTGTGCACACTTATGCAACCAAGTTATTAAAAGAAAGTCCAAGTTTTTTATTTTTTATTTTTCCCCCTTGAAGATATCAGTTTGTTTTTCAGTTGAATTGTTCATATTATATGTCACATTAAGAGTGGGAAAAGTTCAGACATGATTTATCTTTGTCTCATTCTTTTACATCACAAAAACCTGGCATTTTAACAGGGGTGTGTAGACTTTTTATATCCACTGTACATTGGTTTGGCATGCTCTTGACAGGGCTTGACAGCGTATTTTCATGTGGCCAGAGATGTTTTTTAAACAGTGCTTGTATGCACAGGAAAAACCCTGTTTTAAAGAAATACCCGAGTGTGTGTGGACTAGGCCTTAGTGTGAATCCAAATTCAGTCCCTTCGTCCTCTTCCTGGGTAGACACGCAAAGGCCCATGGTATGATGAGATAAGGGCTTGTGCATGTTTGAATTACTGCACTTTTCTTGGAAACTGTTTGTCCCTCATGCATATTAAAAATCCCAATTTAGCCCTTGCCCCAACATGTTTGCCTAGCCCCACCCTGTGCCCTGTGCCCTGTGGCCTGTGGCCCAACTTGGTGTGATGCAATTCATGGTCTGAGTCGCCCACGCAAGTTAGTTAGCGGTTTGTGAGAACTTCATGCTGAAGGTACCCTGTTGGTTCACTGTCATTCTGTTCCATTCTGTGCGTTCTAGGATGTTCTACAGCTGGTGCACAGGGGAGAACCGGCCAACCTCCGGAACACTGCTGCAGCTTGTGACATCACAGGGGCAGACCCAGGCCACACCCCTCTAGAAGTACACTCTGACCACCTGCTGTCATGTGACGTAAATAGGGACTGCCAGATCACAACAGACACGACCTGTAGACAGGCTGCAGAACTCTGATGTATGCAATTACTGTTTTTGATGAGCTCTGATGTGAAAGCTCAGAGGATCAATTATTGAATTTAAAGTGACCTAATATTGTGTGTGTGTGCGTGCGTGTGTGCGTGTGTGCGTGCGTGCACCCACCCAGTGTCAAGTACTAAACCTTTGTCCAATAAAAAGTATTGGTGACTGTGTGGTTCTGTCTATCTGTTAAGCAGAGGTGGTAAATCACATTTTACCTCTAAAACAACATTGCAAATGTTGCGAAACATTTTGGGAAAGAACCAACAGAATTATTAATCCACCAAAGAAAATGCTTTAGTTTTTGTCAAAGAGAACAAAAACACTGAAGGACCTATCTGGACTGTATACATTATAAGAAAAGTTGTGGAACATCTTGTCAAGATTCTGTTAGTTGTGGAAAATTCTGAGGAAATTCGGGTAAATCAATGTCAGTTTCTTATCGTTTGCTTCTTGTGAGATATATTTATATAAAAATTTTAACAGGGATTTAAGTGGTGAAATTTCTAGCAAAATTGTTTTCTTGGCAGAATAGCTAATTGGCTCGGTGTGTGATTCGGGTGCCGCCTGCTGGTGGATTCACGCAAGTACCGCAGAGGTGTGTTGATGACGTCAACCTAGCGCGTCTCCGCCAGTTGAGCCGTGGATCAAGATGGCGGACTCAGTGGCAGCGGCTGTAGGAGAAGAGATAGAACCGGAGAAAGAGAACAAGGAGAGGGAGAAACGGGATGCAAAGGAGAGCGCCGAGGTAACGGAGACGCTGGGGTTTTACGACAAAAAGAAAGTCCAGAAAGACGACAAGCGGAACCTGTCTGGTGGGTGAAAACGAAGCCCCTGTCCCCACAGATACTGTACCGAGTGGAAGAGTAGCTTCTGTGTATGTAACATTAAAAGCTGTCAACTTATGTATCCAGTTAACTACTAGACCGTCTGAGGATCAGCTTGGACATTTGATTGACTGACAGTGTAAACAGTCTGGATGTGCGCGTTTTGCGTGCACAGCAGTGGTCTGTATGGCAATTCTCTGTCCGTATGCATGACATGTTCAACATTCCCGCAATGTACTGGTATGTAACTATATAGTTAGCCAACTGTCTTCCAAAATTGAAGCGTTACTTCGCTAAATACCTCAATAGGTCTCAGTGGAGTGAGTGAGTGTGTGAGAGTCAGGTGTTTGAAATAAGCCAATTACAGAGAAACTAGCATTTGTTCCTCCTCGAAGGTCCTTGGTCCATTTCCACACACACACACACACACACACAGATGTTTACTTAGTTGTGTAAATGGGGACACCAAAGTTGACTGCCCTTGTAAAAATCCTACCCTAATCTCTATCTAACCTGAACAAAAGCCTCAGCTTTTTGCCTGAATGAAAGCTAGTCTTAATGCCTGACCCTTAACCTTACCTGTAATACATGACCCTAAACCTAACCTGTACTGCCCGACCCTAAACCTAACCAGTAATGCCCGACCCTAAACCTAACCTGTAATGCCTGACCCCAATTGAAACTTTTGGTGAGAGGAAAACCTTTTATGAGTTGGGGGACATTTCTGTCCCCATTTTGTGGTTAAGGTGGAAACATATTCAAACACAAACACTGGAAAGTCTCACAGGGTGGGTGTGTGTGTGTGTGTGTGTAGACCTGTCTCTAGTCAGGTTTATTGGGGCGGAGCTAACCAGAGGTTACTTCCTGGAACATAATGAGGCAAAATACACGGAGCGACGTGAGAGGGTCTACACCTGTCTACGCATACCGAAAGAACTGGAGAAGGTATGACAAACACACAACATACTCTAGTCTTATATCTCTAAGCAAGTCAAAGAAACAAAAAGTAAACATTTTAATAAATCTCTCCCCTGTTGCTCTTCCCCTCCTTTGCCAGTTAATGATGTTTGGGTTCTTCCTGTGTCTGGACGCATTCCTCTACGTCTTCACTCTACTTCCTCTCAGAGTCCTGCTGGCCCTTATTCGACTGTTGACCTTACCCTGCTGTGGTCTCAGGTACCATAAACACACCACTAAATGACCCAAACCCTGCTGTGGTCTCAGGTACCACGCACACACAACTAAATGACCCTAACCCTGCTGTGGTCTCAGGTACCATAAACACACCACTAAATGACCCAAACCCTGCTGTGGTCTCAGGTACCATAAACACACACAACTAAATGACCCAAACCCTGCTGTGGTCTCAGGTACCATAAACACACACAACTAAATGACCCAAACCCTGCTGTGGTCTCAGGTATCATAAACACACACAACTAAATGACCCAAACCCTGATGTGGTCTCAGGTACCATAAACACACACAACTAAATGACCCTAACCCTGCTGTGGTCTCAGGTACCATAAACACACAACTAAATGACCCAAACCCTGCTGTGGTCTCAGGTACCATAAACACACAACTAAATGACCCAAACCCTGATGTGGTCTCAGGTACCATAAACACACACAACTAAATGACCCAAACCCTGCTGTGGTCTCAGGTACCATAAACACACACAACTAAATGACCCTAACCCTGCTGTGGTCTCAGGTACCATAAACACACACAACTAAATGACCCAAACCCTGCTGTGGTCTCAGGTACCATAAACACACACAACTAAATGACCCTAACCCTGCTGTGGTCTCAGGTACCACGCACACACAACTAAATGACCCAAACCCTGCTGTGGTCTCAGGTACCATAAACACAACTAAATGACCCAAACCTTGCTGTGGTCTCAGGTACCATAAACACACACAACTAAATGACCCAAACCCTGCTGTGGTCTCAGGTACCATAAACACACACAACTAAATGACCCAAACCCTGCTGTGGTCTCAGGTACCATAAACACACACAACTAAATGACCCAAACCCTGCTGTGGTCTCAGGTACCATAAACACACACAACTAAATGACCCAAACCCTGCTGTGGTCTCAGGTACCACGCACACACAACTAAATGACCCTTCTCTGGCCTCAGGTATTCTTAAACATATGGAAAAACACAAAAGGAAAACACTTCAAAATAGATTCATAACATGAAAACAACAGGTTTTCTTACAACACAAGGGTTTATTTCAACTGACAGTCTTATTGGACTGGTACAACATTAATAAATAAAGACCATGTCTACAGAACAGAACAGGTTGTTCTGGTGGTACAGCAGACCTGTCATCCCTGTCCAACTTTTTAGAGTACCAGATGCGTGCGGCACATTAAAACTGTCGTTTGCACTTGAATTTGCCTTCATTGCACATCTATACATTCTACTTAATACTAGTACATACATTATACTTAATACCAGTACATACATTATACTTAATATTTTTAAACATTTTCTGCCCTCTTCTATTTGATCTTTTGGTTAGATGTTAACTGCATTTTGTTGTACTGTTCAATGACAATAAAGTTTTTCTTAGGATTTTCCCCCCAAGTTTAGTTTCTACAGTAGAGGAACGCTTGTCAACTCTCAATCAACACTAAATCCAGAATCCTTTTGAAACCATATAAACAAATGGTTACACTGGTGCTTAAAACCCTGACAGCTTGATTTAGTCTGAGGCCGGCGGAGTAGCATTGTATTTGGTTGATTTGGTCTGAGGCCGGCGGAGTAGCATTGTATTTGGTTGATTTAGTCTGAGGCCGGCGGAGTAGCATTGTATTTGGTTGATTTGGTCTGAGGCCGGCGGAGTAGCATTGTATTTGGTTGATTTGGTCTGAGGCCGGCGGAGTAGCATTGTATTTGGTTGATTTAGTCTGAGGCCGGCGGAGTAGCATTGTATTTGGTTGATTTAGTCTGAGGCTGGCGGAGTAGCATTGTATTTGGTTGATTTGGTCTGAGGCCGGCGGAGTAGCATTGTATTTGGTTGATTTGGTCTGAGGCCGGCGGAGTAGAACAGACCCAGTAAGCAGTCACCTACCTTTTCAGACCAGGGCGCATTTGTTGATATTCTTCACTAGTTGGCCAGTAATTAAACTGATTTTCTGTCTGTCAATTTCAATCTGCTTGTCTGCTGTCTGTCTCTGGTCTCTCTGATGTCTGTCTGTCCCTCTGGTCTGTCTGTTGTCTGTCTGTTAGGGGGACTGTGGTCTTACAGCCAGCCCAGGTGTGTGATGTGTTGAAAGGCTTCATCATGGTACTGTGTTATGTGATGATGAGCTATGTGGACTACAGTATGATGTACCATCTGATCAGGGGTCAGTCCGTCATCAAACTGTACATCATCTACAACATGCTGGAGGTATTTCACACACACATCCACACACACACATCCACACACACACATCCACACACACATACAAACACATACACAAACACACCCACACTAAGGCCGACACACACGCACGCAAACACACATGCATACACACACACACATGAAGACCGACACACACACACACACACATGAAGACCGACACACAATCATCTAACTACTACAAACAGGAGTGGTCTCTTCTGGCATTTCATTTCATGATTACAGAAAATAAGCAAAATGCCAACCTGTCCAAATACCTATATACTCGTCTGTCTGTCTGTGTCTCTCTATCTGTCTCATTGTCTGTGTGTCTGTCTGTCTCTCTGTTTGTCCCTGTCTGTCTGTGTTCCCTCCAGGTGGCTGATCGGTTGTTCTCGTCGTTTGGTCAAGACATCCTGGATGCCCTCTACTGGACTGCTACGGAGCCCAAGGAGAGGAAGAGAGCTCATATAGGAGTCATCCCTCACTTCCTCATGGCCGTCCTCTATGTCTGTATCCTTGCTTCTTGTAGTTAGACATTCCATACTTTATCATTTTGTTAATTGGACCAGCACTAGAGATCTGTCTCAAACTAAACTGCACCTGGTGTAGATGGGGATTCCCCAGAGGGTGTACAGTCAATGGAGTGAAGCCTGTGTGTTTATGAGTGCGTTAGGGTAAGTGTGTTTATGAGTGCGTTAGGGTTGGGGTGTTTATGAGTGCGTTAGGGTTAGTGTGTTTATGAGTGCGTTAGGGTTAGTGTGTTTATGAGTGCGTTAGGGTTAGTGTGTTTATGAGTGCGTTAGTGTTAGTGTGTTTATGAGTGCGTTAGGGTTAGTGTGTTTATGAGTGCGTTAGGGTTAGTGTGTTTATGAGTGCGTTAGGGTAAGTGTGTTTATGAGTGCATTAGGGTAAGTGTGTTTATGAGTGCGTTAGGGTTGGTGTGCTTGCGAGTGCGTTAGGGTTAGTGTGTTTATGAGTGCGTTAGGGTTAGTGTGTTTATGAGTGCGTTAGGGTTAGTGTGTTTATGAGTGCGTTAGGGTTAGTGTGTTTATGAGTGCGTTAGGGTTAGTGTGTTTATGAGTGCGTTAGGGTTAGTGTGTTTATGAGTGCGTTAGGGTTAGTGTGTTTATGAGTGCGTTAGGGTTAGTGTGTTTATGAGTGCGTTAGGGTTAGTGTGTTTATGAGTGCGTTAGGGTTAGTGTGTTTATGAGTGCGTTAGGGTTAGTGTGTTTATGAGTGCGTTAGGGGAAGTGTGTTTATGAGTGCGTTAGGGGAAGTGTGTTTATGAGTGCGTTAGGGGAAGTGTGTTTATGAGTGCGTTAGGGGAAGTGTGTTTATGAGTGCGTTAGGGTTAGTGTGTTTATGAGTGCGTTAGGGTTAGTGTGTTTATGAGTGCATTAGGGGAAGTGTGTTTATGAGTGCGTTAGGGTAAGTGTGTTTATGAGTGCGTTAGGGTTGGTGTGCTTGCGAGTGCGTTAGGGTTAGTGTGTTTACCAGTGTTTTTCTGAGTGCGTTAGGGATAGTGTGTTTTTCCTGAGAGTTTGTGTATCAGTTCTCCATGCGATCCTGATCATGGTCCAAGCCACAACTCTGAACGTTGCCTTCAACTCCCACAACAAGTCTCTACTGACCATCATGATGTCCAACAACGTGAGTTTAGTCTCTCCTGGCCATCATGATGTCTGACAACATGGGGTTTAGTTTCTCCTGGCCATCATGATGTCTGACAGCGTGAGTTTAGTCTCTCCTGGCCATCATGATGTCTGACAACATGGGGTTTAGTTTCTCCTGGCCATCATGATGTATGACAGCGTGAGTTTAGTCTCTCCTGGCCATCATGATGTCTGACAACATGGGGTTTAGTTTCTCCTGGCCATCATGATGTCTGACAACATGGGGTTTAGTTTCTCCTGGCCATCATGATGTCTGACAACATGGGGTTTAGTTTCTCCTGACCATCATGATGTCTGACAACATGGGGTTTAGTTTCTCCTGACCATCATGATGTCTGACAACATGGGGTTTAGTTTCTCCTGGCCAACAACCTGAGTTTACCCACACACTAAAAAACAGCGTCAGACCAATTTCTGGGTGTCATTTCTGGAGGCCAACATTCAATGTAAGGAAATAAGATAATGGTAAAACATTCTGGGTGTCATTTTTGGAGGCCAACATTCAATATAAGGAAATAAGATAATGATAAAACATTCTGGGTGTCATTTTTGGAGGCCAACATTCAATGTAAGGAAATAAGATAATGATAAAACATTCTGGGTGTCATTTTTGGAGGCCAACATTCAATGTAAGGAAATAAGAAAATGATAAAACATTCTGGGTGTCATTTTTGGAGGCCAACATTCAATGTAAGGAAATAAGATAATGATAAAACATTCTGGGTGTCATTTTTGGAGGCCAACATTCAATATAAGGAAATAAGATAATGATAAAACATTCTGGGTGTCATTTTTGGAGGCCAACATTCAATGTAAGGAAATAAGATAATGATAAAACATTCTGGGTGTCATTTTTGGAGGCCAACATTCAATGTAAGGAAATAAGATAATGATAAAACATTCTGGGTGTCATTTTTGGAGGCCAACATTCAATATAAGGAAATAAGATAATGATAAGATAATGCTTTTAATGTGAATCTCAGCCTTTTCATTGTTAACAAATTGGATGATCCTGCCTGAACGTCCTCTTGAATATCTTCATCCGTTGTTGTTCACAGACACCATCTTGGATATAAACCAGGATGTTCTGTTTGTCAGTCAGTCTCACACTCTGAGTAGTGACTGGTGGTGTTTTGTCTCTCCAGTTTGTGGAAATCAAAGGAAGTGTGTTCAAGAAGTTTGAGAAGAACAACCTCTTCCAGATGTCCAACAGTGGTGAGTATACAGCTGACCTGGTCCACTGACCCCTGAATTTTAGAAGTACTTGACCCTGTCCTCTAACCCCTGACCTTTAGAAGTACCTGTTCTTATTTTCACATTAACACACGTTTTCTGTGTGGATCATATATTTTTATTTTTTAGTCTGGATTTATATTTTATATATGTGTGTGTGTATATATATAAATGTATCTGTTCTTCCCTCTCTTCCTGTAACTCTTCTTTTCTCTCTCCCTGTCTCCATCTTTCTATCTTTCTCTCTCCAGATATAAAGGAGAGGTTTACTATGTTCTATTGTTCTTTCTTTTTACAGATATAAAGGAGAGGTTTACGAACTATGTTCTGTTACTTATCGTCTGTCTACGGAACATGGAACAGTTCTCATGGAACCCTGGTAACAGCGTCTGGCCGTCTGTCTGTCTGGCCGTCTGTCTGTCTGTCTGGCCGTCTGTCTGTCTGGCCGTCTGTCTGTCTGGCCGTCTGTCTGTTGTATGTTGTAAAGAGGTTTCTGTCACTTTCTGCCATCACTTCGGCTCCACCCACAAAATGCATCACCTGCAGACACTGGGCCCTCCGTGGAATAGTTAGGTCACCCCTGGCCTGTTCTGTTCATTCTATTTTATGGCCATTGGTGTAATACTGGTAGTGGTCATTAGGTGGTGTCCTTACCCTGTCAGTCATCTTTGAGCCTGATCCCCACAGTAATTCAGACCTGGTTATTGTGATATCTCAATGAACTGAAACGTTTTGTCAAAAATGTTTTGCATTTGGGATTTGTGTTTCAAGTCCAGATCACCTTCCAAATTATGTCCTTTTTCAACTCAAATTGAATTTGTGAGTTTAAAGGTTGGTAGTCATGAGGAGTTCTATTGGATAGTATTATGTGAGATCTGTAGTACATGATTGGTTGGTTTCTAATGCAGTCAGTATTGATTATTAATGTGTTGATAATTCCTTGGTCAGAATATTATTGATCAGTCATTTATAAAGAACATATAGATCAGTTTATATTATTGATTAATGATGTATTGATTCACTTATCTGATTCTTTATACTATTTGTTTGTGATGTCAGACCACCTGTGGGTACTATTTCCTGATGTTGTCATGGTGATAGCGTCCGAGGTCACGGTGGATGTTGTCAAGCATGCCTTCATCACCAAGTTCAACGACATCACTGCAGATGTAAGAGACCTACTGAATTATAATAACAGGTCTTAAATGCAATGTATTAATCTAACAGTCAATATAAATGTGACTCTTAAAGGCAATGTAGTAATATAAGAATCCTAATGTTTAAATCCTTGTGTTGTATTCTACCATATGAAGCCTCACACACTTGGAAAGGTGACGAGTGTTTTTTGATGCAGTAGAATAAAACACTGAAGGAAACAAGGATAATACACTTTAATGTTTGACCAAAGTTTGATTTTAGCCTCCTAGGGAGGAGAATGTTTTGATGGGACAGAATGGGCTGCTGTACAAGCACAGTGTGGAGCCGAGTTCAACTCTTCTGTCCCTGTAGGGTCAAACACACACACACACACACACACACACACACACCACCAACCAGCAACCAGCTAGTATGTCCATATTATGAAGTCATTAAAAGGTGCATAAACCGCTAGCAAAGGCTCCTGGTGATGAAAGGACGTTGTGTGTCATGTGAAGACGACGACTGAGAGAATGTTCTGAGAGAATGTTTCCAGATGATTCTCTGTCCTCAGGTGTATCGGGAATACAGAGCCAGCCTGGCCTTTGACCTAGTCAGCAGCAGACAGAAAAACGTGAGTTCAAAGTTAATTGTGATGATTAGTCAGTTGTTATTGTCAGGTGGTTGTTGACCTGTTGTTTTTGTTGTTGTTGTGGACCAGGCCTACACAGACTATAGTGACTCTGTCTCTCGGAGGATGGGCTTCATCCCCCTCCCCCTGGCACTGCTGGTAAGGACGGATGGACGGGGGCAGTGTGGTTTTAGGGCCACTTGGTTCCAGACCACCTGATTGTGCGTGTGTGTTTAACAGTTGATCCGGGTGGTGACCAGCTCAGTGAAGATTCAGGGATCTCTCTCCTTAATGTGTGTTCTCCTCTTCTACCTGGGGTAAGACACCTGTCTGCCTGTCTCTCTACCCACCTGTCTGCCTGTCTCTCTACCCACCTGTCTGTCGGCTTGTCTTTCTGTCTGTATAATTCCCTGTCTATACTAACTTTTGTGTCATTTAGCAGATTCCTTGATCCAGAGCAGCTTACAGTAGTGAATGTCTGCCCCCCTCTGAACTTGCCTGCCCCCCTCTGGAATTGGAGTTAAAATAAATGAAGTGTTACCTGTCCACCTTAAAATGCATCTCTCTCTCTCTCTCTCTCTCTCTCTCTCTCTCTCTGTGTATGCGTGGTGTGTGTGTATGCGTGGTGTGTATGCGTGGTGTGTATGCGTGGTGTGTATGCGTGTATGCATGGTGTGTGTGTGTGTATGCGTGGTGGGTGTGTATGCGTGGTGGGTGTGTGTGTGTGTATGCGTGGTGGGTGTGTGTGTGTGTGTATATGCGTGGTGGCTGTGTGTGTGTATATGCGTGGTGGCTGTGTGTGTGTATATGCGTGGTGGCTGTGTGTGTGTATATGCGTGGTGGCTGTGTGTGTGTATATGCGTGGTGGGTGTGTATGCGTGGTGGGTGTGTATGCGTGGTGTGTGTGTGTGTGTGTGTGTGTGTGTATGCGTGGTGGGTGTGTGTGTGTGTGTGTGTGTGTGTGTGTGTGTGTATGCGTGGTGGGTGTGTGTGTGTGTGTGTGTGTGTGTGTGCGTGGTGGGTGTGTGTGTGTGTGTGTGTGTATATATGTGTGGTGTGTGTGTGTGTGTAGGATGATCAGTTTAAAGGTGTTGAACAGCATTGTTTTGCTGGGGACTTCCTGTGGGTTGGTTAAGGAGGCCAATATGGAGGAGAAGCTCTTCCAGTCACCCCCCTCTGCTTCTTCCAGCCGCACCAACTCCAGAGCTCATCGGCCCAAACATACACCTCCCACAGGTAAGACACACCTCCCACAGGTAAGACACACCTCCCACAGGTAAGACACACCTCCCACAGGTAAGACACACCTCCCACAGGTAAGACACACTTCCAACCTGACATAAATATGATCATGTTAATAACTGTTTGAATAATGTTCTGTAAGTGCTTCATGATGATGGTTGCTTACTACCCCCCTCAAGCTGAGCCAATCATAGAAGACGGAGGCATGTCTTCGGCATCAGTCACAAGTCAGCCAACATACCACATGCCAGAGATACCTTCCCCCGCTCTGCCCACCAGCCAATCAGATGATCGTTTCCTGACCACGCCTGATGACGAGGATGACGACAAGGATGTCTCTGCAGCCACTGGGGATGAGGGGGAGGAGCTTAAACACAGAAACCCCACCCCGAAAAAAGACCTTCTGGAGATTGACCGCTTCACAATCTGTGGAAACCGCATTGACTGAAACACATAGAGGCCTCTTATGACTGGCTGATGCCATGGTAACACCCTGGCAACCAGAGACTGGCCAGGGGTCAGGGTTTAGAGGTCATAGAGGTTACTCAGACTCTGACTGAATCCTTGGTATTTATTATTTATTAACAGCATTTTTAGATAGGTCATAAGGCTACCTAAGGCTGTTATAACTGCGGTTGGGGAGGTTCATAAGGCTACGTAAGGAACGTTACAGCTGGACTATGGAGCGTTCAGAAGCACAAGCAGCCTGCTGCCCACGGCAGAGGAAGGGTTAAACATTAACGGACCGCTAGGATTTCCTCTGGAGATCTTTTGTCAATTTTGTTATAATTTTTTAAAGATTGAACAGTGTCGTGTTGTAACAGTCTTCTGTACTTTTCTACACATTATACAGGAAAGCAAAGTCTCTCACACACACACACTTGACCACGCTCTGTAACAACAGATTAGATGTCCGAAGACCCTTCTCAACCCCTGCTCCTGCAGTGGTCTGTGGAGGAACCTCGGCCACTCACCTCCTGCTCCTTCAGGAGTAGCGTCCTCCTGATTATGATGGAGGCGTCCGGGTGGTGCCACCATTCACAGATTTACTTTGACTCCTCTGTATTTGGGTGTAGCGGTCAGATGGTTGGAGCTTTTATCTCGGTATTTGGGTGTAGCGGTCAGATGGTTGGAGCTTTTATCTCGGTATTTGGGTGTAGCGGTCAGATGGTTGGAGCTTTTATCTCTCTATTGGCCCCTGAGAGGAAGTCCTTTCAGGAGCTGGAGGGGTTTTCTGTTTCCTTATTGGGTCGTGACAACCTGTGTTGGACGTGTTGAATCATTTAGAACTGATCCCTCCACAAGTCTGGACCTCCAGTTCCACTCCATCATTTCATTCCACCTTTCTAAATGACTACGTGGACTTGGGGCACCAGGTGGGTGACATTAATGATGAGGTAGAACAGAAAACCAGCTGCCTCTGAAACTTGTAGACTAAGAGTAGAAGAACCAGACTCACGTGTGTGAAACTGAACATGATGACATGACACAACAGCACATGGAGTATGACACAACATAGAACGTGACACAAGACAGAACATGTCAGTTGTAATTTCACTCAGACTTGATCGGACATGTTGCTGGTCCCTGTGAGGAAAGGGCTTATTTCTGGCTCAGGGTTTGGGTTTGGGTAAACGTTACAGTCAGCTCAAGGGTCCGGAATTATGGACAATTTTATGTTCAATGTGAATATGGTTGTGGTCTACAAGGATAGTAAAATTGTGTGTAAGATTTAGTATCCGGTACCTAATTATCTGAACAGTGGAAAAACCTGTCTACTTTAGTGGTTGTGTCTTTGGCTTCTCCCAGAGATTCAGAAACGGTTCAACAACTCATCTAGAGGCATACCAAAAAAATTTCATAAGCCACTTTCCAGAGAAATAAGGTATAACTTCAACCACACTTGAAAAGGGTATCCATGCTTTTTCTGTTCCATCATAAGCGTGTCTGGTTAGAAACTGCAGTGCAGTCATCACCACAGCACTCCTGTTTATTCAGCGTGGCTCCCAAAGGAAGAGTAGCAGATAATACAAAATAAATAATGACTTTATGGCACTCCTTGGGGGGCTTAGTCGACAATGGGTGAATCCTTCTAACCTTGATTATGTGGCCCTCACTGTCTCTGGTAATGGAGATTTTTGTCCATTTTCACTTTTCTTATTTTAATGTGTTTGTTTCTCAGCTTTTATATTGTATGATAACGTATTTTGTTAACTTTATTCGTTTCCTCAAATATTCATGAATTCAATAAATATATTTAAAACAGTGAAGATGAAGTCTGAGTCTCAGATAATGATCTCCCCATGTTGGTCTGTGTGTGAGCTATGTTTATGTTCATAATCTGTCAGTTTAATCATTTTCGTACCTCAGTCAGTCATGTCATTTGAAGTTTTCTTGATGACATGGGACATATATTGTCATATACATGACATTTGCCAGGGACCGGTTTTAGCTTGTCAGGGCCATTTTACAACCAGATTTATTGAGATTTTAATTGAGGTCCAGAGTTCTCCAGATTTTATGATGTGCTGTCGACATTTAAGGTTGGCTATATCCTAGGTGCACAAATGTTCAAACTTAAATGATACAGTGGATATAAAAAGTTTACACACCCCTGTTAAAATGCCAGGTTTTTTGTTATTTAAAAGAATGAGAGAATGATAAATCATGTCAGAACTTTTTCCACTTTTAATGTGACCTTAATGTGAATAATTCAATTGAAAATCAAACTGAAATCTTCAAGGGGGAAAATGAAAAATAAAAACCTTACAATAACCATCTCCATCTTCTTCCGCTTATCCGGGGCCGGGTCGCGGGGGCAGCAGTCTAAGCAGAGATGCCCAGACTTCCCTCTCCTTAGACACTTCCTCTAGCTCTTCCGGGGGGACACCGAGGCGTGACAGCTTGTCCTAGGTCTTCCCCGGGGTCTCCTCCCGGTGGGACGGGCGTTCAGGAGGCATCCAGAACAGATGCCCAAGCCACCTCAGCTGACCCCTCTTGATGTGGAGGAGCAGCGGCTCTACTCTGAGCTCCTCCCGGGTGACCGAGCTTTTCACCCTATCTCTAAGGGATCGCCCAGCCACCCTGCGGAGAAAGCTCATTTCGGCCACCTGTATCTGGGATCTTGTCCTTTCAGTCATGACCCAAAGCTCATGACCATAGGTGAGAGTAGGAACGTAGATTGACCGGTAAATCGAGAGCTTCGCCTTGCGGCTCAGCTCTTTCTTCACCACGACAGACTGATACATCGACCGCATTACTGCAGAAGCTGCACCGATCCGTCTGTCAATCTCCCGTTCCATCCTTCCCTCACTCGTGAACAAGACCCCTAGAAACTTAAACTCCTCCACTTGAGGCAGGCACTCTCCACCAACCTGAAGTGGGCAAGCCACCCTTTTCCAACTGAGGACCATGGCCTCGGATTTGGAGGTACTGATTTTCATCCCCACCGCTTCACACTCGGCTGCAAACCGTCCCAGTGCATGCTGAAGTTCCTGGTTTGAAGGGGCCAACATGACAACATCATCTGCAAAGAGCAGAGACAAAATAACCTTACAATAACCTGGTTGCATAAATGTACACCCTCTTATAACTGGGGATGTGGCTGTGTTCAGAATTAACCAATCACATTCAAACTCATGTTAAATAGAAGTCATTACACACCTGCCACCATTTAAAGTTCAGCTGTTCTAGTAGGATTCTCCTGACATTTTCTTAGTTGCATCTCAGAGCAAAAGCCATGGTCCGTAGAGAGCTTCCATAAGCATCAGAAGGATCTCATTGTTGAAAGATATCAGTCAGGAGAAGGGTACAAAATACTTTCCAAAGCATTAGATACACCATGGAACACAGTGAAGACAGTCATCATCAAGTGGAGAAAATATGGCATAACAGAGACATTACCAAGAACTGGACGTCCCTCCAAAATTTATGAAAAGACGAGAGGGAAACTGGTCAGGGAGGCTTCCAAGAGGCCTACAGCAAATATTAAAGGAACTGCAGGAATTTCTGGAAAGGACTGGCTGTGTGCTACATGTGACAACAATCTCCCGTATACTTCATATGAATGGGCTATGGGGTAGGTTGACAAGATGGAAGCCTTTTGTTACAAAGAAAAACATCCAAGCCCGGCTGATGTTGGCAAAAACAAACATCAAGTCCCCCAAAAGCATGTGGAAAAATGTGTTATGGTCTGATGAAACAACTATGTTTTTTTATAATTCCAAAAGGTATGTTTGGCACAAAAACAACACTGCACATTACCCAAAGTACACCATAACCACAGTGAAGCATGGTGGTGGCAACATCATGCTTTGGGGCTGTTTTTCTTCAGCTGGAACCAGGGCCTTAGTTAGGGTGGAGAGAATTATGAACAGTTCCAAATACCAGGCAATTTTGGCACAAAACATTCAGGCGTCCATTAGAAAGCTAAACATGAAGAGGAAGTTCACCTTTCACCATGACAACGACCCAAAGCACACATCCAAATCCACAAAAGCAGGCTTCACCAGAAGAAGATTAACGTTTTGGAATGGCCCAGCCAGAGCCCAGACCTGAATCCAGTTGAACATCTGTGGGGTGATCTGAAGAGGGCTGTGCACAGGAGATGTCTTTGCAGTCTGACAGATTTGGAGCGCTTTTGCAAAGAAGAGTCAGCAAATATTGCCACGTCAAGATGTGCCATACTAATGGACTCCTACCCAAAAAGACTGAGTGCTGTAATAACATCAAAAGTATTAGTTTATGGGTGTGCACACTTTTTTTTTTCAAAAAGACTGTCTTTTATTTAAGGATAGTGATCATATAAAGCCATTTATTATCACATAGTTGTTTGGCTCTTTTTTAAAACATAATGACAACAGAAATCACCCAAATGGCCCTGAGCAAAATCAATGTCAATGAGTTTGTTAGCTCTCACGTAGATGCACTGAGCAGGCTATATATTGAGCCATGGGAAGTAGAAAATGACGTCGCATTGGCTCAACAGAAGCTTCACTCATCCACTTCAAGGACTCACGCAATGCAAAGTCAATATAGTTAATATAACTATAGCCTAAAATGTTTTTTTTTTACAAAAGCCGGTTCACACTTAATTTGTGTATTCTTGATACAAAGAGAAACCCACAGGTAACCTCAGGAGAAATACAGGCTGCTCTGGAAAAAGACAGTGTGGTTGCTTCAAGGAGCACAATACGACAATACTTGAACATAAATTGGCTGCATGGTCGAGTTACCTGAAAGAAGCCTTTACAGCGCCAATGCCACAAAAACGCACCGTTATTATATACCTGACACCACTTTGACACGCCTCACAGCCTCTGGCACACTGTAATTTGGAGTGATGAGACCAAAATAGGGCTTTATGGTCACAACCATAAGCGCTATGTATGGAGAGGGGTCGACAAGGCCTATAGTGAACAGAATACCATCACCACTGTGAAGCATGGTGGTAGCTCACTGATGTTTTGGGTGTGTGTAAGCTGTAAAGGCACGGGAATCTTATGAAAATTGATCACAAGATGAATGCAGCATGTTATCAGAAAATACTGGGAGACAATTTACATTCTTCTGCATGAAAGCTGCACATGAGACGCTCTTAGACTTTCCAGGACGACAATGACCCTAAGCACAAGGCCAAGTTGACCCTCCAGTGGTTACAGCAGAAAAAGGTGAAGGTTCTGGAGTGGCCATCACAGTCTCCTGACCTTAATATCATTGAGCCACTCTGGGAAAATCTCAAATGTGCAGTTCATGCAAGATGACCAAAGATTTTGCATGACCTGGAGGCACTTTGCCAAGACAGGTGGGCAGCTATACCCCCTGCAAGAATACAGGGCCTCATAGACAACTATTACAAAAGACTGCATGCTGTCATTGATGCTAAAGGGGGCAATACACAGTATGTTTTTCTTTGTTGCCATGTTTTGTTTGATGATTGTGCCATTCTGTTATGACCTACAGTTGAATGTGAATCCCATAAGAAATAATAGATGTGTTTTGCCTGCTCATTCATGTTTTCTTTAGAAATTGTATATATATTACCAATTCTCCATGGGTATGCAAACTTATGAGCTCAACTGTATACATCAGTGTGTTAATATGGACCCACTAATTTCAATCCTTAGTAAACTTATAATACATGATTGGAAATAACATTTTAGTGTCATGGTGCGGTGAGCAGCAGCGCCACCGTGCCATATATTCTGTTTCCCATTACACATTTGAACACATCCCGGACTTGTTTTGTCAAATGCCTTAATCATGCACACCAGGTCCCTGTTAGCTAATTTGTATGTGTTTAAATGTTTCCCCTCTGCTCCCCACATTGTGGATCATTGTCGTTGTCAGTTCGTGTATCGGTGAGTGTTACGTGTATGTACTGTTTGAAGAGTTCTTGTTAAGACGCGTTGTCGCGCACTTTTGTTTCATTCAGGCGATAGTATAGTTTTTCCGCTCGTTCGGTTTTGTTTTGTTTGTCAAATAAACCCACGAACGCGATATATGCCTGCGCCTGGTTCCTTGCCCAACACTACACCTCACGAAGAGTGTTACATTTAGTGTACTTTAAATATATTCCAAAATGATTTCCAATATATTCGTGATGATATGAAATCTATTAGTTATTTTATTCATTAATAAAAACTCACTCACCTACAATTATGACAACTCTTGTTACTACTCTTAGATGAGCCCCAAACTTACACATTTTTTAATCCAGGTTAAAAACACTTCTCACGCGCCCGACTTACCACTTAAACTTAACCAGCCTTATAGCTTTATATGTTTTTATCCCATTTTTAGTCTTTGTTTTCTCATTGTATTTTTTCTTATTATGTATTCATTTGTTTTGATGTTTTCATTTGAGTATTTGTTTTTGTTACTGTAATTTCATATATTTTTCTTTGTAAAGCACAGTGAATTGCTTCGATGTATGAATTGTGCTATATACAGGTGCTGGTCATAAAATTAGAATATCAAGGAAATGCTAAATTTTCTTTCATCTGACAACAAAGCTCAGCAGCAGTCTAGTCCTTTTTGTCTTTAGCTCAGGCGAGACGCTTGTGACGCTGTGTCTTGTTCAAGAGTGGTACTGAAGATACTGAATTTGGGTTGTCAGTTATAATCATCAAAATTAAAAGAAATAAACACTTGAAATATATCAGTCTGTGTGGAATGAATGTATACATTATTCAAGTTTCACTTTTTGAATGGAATTACTGAAATAAATCAACTTTTTGATGATATTCTAATTTTATGACCAGCACCTGTAAATAAACTCGCTTGCTTGCTTAATACTCTTTAAATTATTTTTCAAGACTATAATACTAAAATAGCATACAATTTTAGTGGTAAATAAATAATATGCTAAAATGTAATTTTGGGGTGCCTGTGAAGGTACAAAAATTATATTTAAATGTAAGATTAGATTGTTACTTGTTGGTCAACTCGTGGTAAACAGACGCATCCGCAGCCGGACTCAACGTGTCTGACCAGGATTGAACGGTGAGTGACTAACACGCGAGACGGCGGCTCAGACTGAGCTTCATCACGTGCCCGCGCATGGTTGGAGGAGAATCAGAACTGTTGACTGGTGTCACCCGAAACATGTTTACGACAAGCTCTTAGCGGAACATCAGGACAAGGGTTTAACGGGATTTTTATGGACTATCCGAAACTTCAGTAATTTAAATTTTTTCCCTTTTACACTTTTCCTTTTTTTCCTGTTGTTTTTTCCAGAGGAAGGAGAGTGGAATTAATCCGTTGAAACAGGTGTCATTCCCACGTCACCATCAGCTCTTCGTTCCCTCTGTCATCCCTTACTCTTGTGGTTTTATTCGGAGCGCGTTTTACCGGGGCTAGTCTGGAGCCATGCTTTGGAGAGCGGGGCTGGTACTTCTTCTGTGTTGGGGCGCCACCGGGGAAGTACCCAATCAATTCCGGGACTCCCCTGAACATGAAGACCCAACCAGTGACCTGCAGGCGGACTCAGTCACCGTGGGAGCGCGGCAGCAGCGCTCACCGCCGCCGGTAGAACCCCTAGACTTTGGGTTCGTGCCCGCTGCTGTGTACGACACACATGTGTATTATGAGCCCGGTCCCATCCGGGTTCTGTTCCACATTGTTCACGCGTTCCTCTATTTGGTCCAACCAAATCCATTTCCCAAAGGTGAGGAACACAACATGGTTTGACGAGTTAGTATCTGCGTTGTGTTTGAGTTGTCTCTCGGTGTGTGGTTTTATGTTGGCATAAATGTGTAATGTCTAGCCTATCTACACAAAACCGAAAAAGTAAACAAATCAGGAAAGGGTGTAGCCAGGCAGATTAGGACACATTCTAAATAATGGGACTAGCTAGGATAGTTGGACATAATCTGTACGTGTTGGCCCTGTTAAAACCATTCTGTCTACTTTATGTAAAGGACCATGGAGCTTCTGACACGAACACACCCTGTGACCTCAACTAAGGGTCTGGTTGCTCTCACCCGTCACGGGCGTAGCTGTGTGTTATGATTCAGTAGATGTCATGTCTGTCATAATTCATAAGATTATAGCATGTGCAGAGCATGTTAACATAATGATAACAGCATTTTCTTGTCATGTGCAGAGCATGTTAACATAATGATAACAGCATTTTCTTGTCATGTGTAGAGCAGGTTTATAATATGTTCTAGCATGCTTGCATATAGCATGTTTATTTAATTTTTATGATAACATCAATTAAGAACTTATGCACCAGAACAGAAGCAGGAAGTCCATATTTAGATCATAGTGATGTGTGTTGGTGTGTAGCTGTGTGTTGGTGTGTAGCTGTGTGTTAGTGTGTAGCTGTGTGTTGGTGTGTAGGTGGGAGTCGGTGTGTGTAATTTTGTAGGTGGGGGAAGGTGTGTGTGACTATTTTTGGGGGGTCACGTGGAAACTGTGCAATAGGATTGGTGTTTCTAAGTAGTGGTTCAGGCTTAATCAATTATCAGATCAGATCACTCCATTTCTCTCTACTGTCACCTGTTGTAGACCAGCAACACTTTAATCCCCAGCCATATGGCACACACACAAATACACACACACACACACACACACACACAAATACACACATTTACACACATTTACACACATACACACACACATACACACACACACACACACACACACACACACACACAAATACACACATGTACACACACACACACACACATATACACACAAATACACACATATACACACACACACACACACACACACATATACACACAAATACACACATATACACACACACACCCACACACAAGTACACACATATAGACACACACACACAAATAGACACACGTACACACACACATCCACACACACACAAATACACATACACATACACACCCATACACTGAACAACATTATTTATTGTGGCCAGTCTAAGACACACCTGTGCAATAATCATGCTGTCTAATCAGCATCTTGATATGCCACACCTGTGATGTGGACAGCAAAGGAGAAGTGCTTACTAACACAGATTTTGACAGATTTGTGAAAAATATTTGAGAGAAATAGGCCTTTTGTGTCCATAGAGAGAGTCTTAGATCTTAGAGTGTAGCTTATGATGAATGGGGGCAAAAACAAAAGTGTTGCGTTTATAATTTTGTTAAGAAATTGAACAGGTGTTCCTAATAATCCTTTAGGTGAGTGTATATGTGTATATGTGTATATACACTCACCTAAAGGATTATTAGGAACACCTGTTCAATTTCCTATTAATGCAATTATCAAATCAACCAATCACATGGCAGTTGCTTCAGTGCATTTAGGGGTGTGGTCCTGGTCAAGACAATCTCCTGAACTCCAAACTGAATGTCAGAATGGGAAAGAAAGGTGATTTAAGCAATTTTGAGCATGGCATGGTTGTTGGTGCCAGACGGGCCGGTCTGAGTATTTCACAATCTGCTCGGTTACTGGGATTTTCATGCATAACCATGTCTAGGGTTTACAAAGAATGGTGTGAAAAGGAAAAAACATCCAGTATGTGGCAGTCCTGTGGGCGAAAATGCCTTGTTGATGCTAGAGGTCAGAGGAGAATGGGCCGACTGATTCAAGCTGATAGAAGAGCAACTGTGACTGAAATAACCACTTGTTACAACCGAGGTATGCAGCAAAGCATTTGTGAAGCCACAACACACACAACCTTGAGGCGGATGGGCTACAACAGCAGAAGACCCCACCGGGTACCACTCATCTCCACTACAAATAGGAAAAAGAGGCTACAATTTGCACAAGCTCACCAAAATTGGACAGTTGAAGACTGGAAGAATGTTGCCTGGTCTGATGAGTCTCGATTTCTGTTGAAACATTCAGATGGTAGAGTCAGACTTTGGCGTAAACAGAATGAGAACATGGATCCATCATGCTTTGTTACCACTGTGCAGGCTGGTGGTGGTGGTGTAATGTTTTCTTGGCACACTTTAGGCCCCTTAGTGCCAATTGGGCATTGTTTAAATGCCACGGCCTACCTGAGCATTGTTTCTGACCATGTCCATCCCTTTATGACCACCATGTACCCATCCTCTGATGGCTACTTCCAGCAGGATAATGCACCATGTCACAAAGCTCGAATCATTTCAAATTGGTTTCTTGAACATGACAATGAGTTCACTGTACTGAAATGGCCCCCACAGTCACCAGATCTCAACCCAATAGAGCATCTTTGGGATGTGGTGGAACGGGAGCTTGGTGCCCTGGATGTGCATCCCACAAATCTCCATCAACTGCAAGATGCTATCCTATCAATATGGGCCTACATTTCTAAAGAATGCTTTCAGCACCTTGTTGAATCAATGCCACGTATAATTAAGACAGTTCTGAAGGCGAAAGAGGGTCAAACACAGTTTTAGTATGGTGTTCCTAATAATCCTTTAGGTGAGTGTATATACACACATACATATATACACACACATGTAAAATACATGTCAATAAGATCTCCCTCTCTCTCCCCCTCCTTTGTCTCCCCCTCCTTTGTCTCCCTCTCTCCCCCTCCTTTCTCTCCCTCTCTCCCCCTCCTTTCTCTCCCTCTCTCCCCCTTCTTTCTCTCCCTGTACATCTCTCTTCTCTCCCTCTCTCCCTCCTCCCCCCTCCCTCGGTATCTTTCTCTCCCACTTTTTTTCTTGCCTCGTCTCTCTCCTCCCCTATACCCCCCCACTCTACCTGACTATGCTTTGAGGAGTATATAGGGATTTTTATTTGAATCCAGTGTTCCTGTCCCTGTCATCCCAATGTTGCAAGTTGGGAAAGTCCCAGATTAAAGGATTACCCTGCTAATGCTACAGCTACAACCTCCATCACACACACAGTGTCATTACTAATGCTACAGCTACAGCCTCCATCACACATACAGTGTCATTACTAATGCTACAGCTACAGCCTCCATCACACATACAGTGTCATTACTAATGCTACAGCTACAGGCTCCATCACACATAGAGTGTCATTACTAATGCTACAGCTACAGCCTCCATCACACACAGTGTCATTACTAATGCTACAGCTACAACCTCCATCACACATACAGTGTCATTACTAATGCTACAGCTACAGCCTCCATCACACATACAGTGTCATTACTAATGCTACAGCTACAGGCTCCATCACACATAGAGTGTCATTACTAATGCTACAGCTACAGCCTCCATCACACATACAGTGTCATTACTAATGCTACAGCTACAGCCTCCATCACACATACAGTGTCATTACTAATGCTACAGCTACAGGCTCCATCACACATACAGTGTCATTACTAATGCTACAGCTACAGGCTCCATCACACATACAGTGTCATCACTAATGCTACAGCTACAACCTCCATCACACATACAGTGTCATTACTAATGCTACAGCTACAGCCTCCATCACACATACAGTGTCATTACTAATGCTACAGCTACAGGCTCCATCACACATACAGTGTCATTACTAATGCTACAGCTACAGCCTCCATCACACACAGTGTCATTACTAATGCTACAGCTACAGGCTCCATCACACATACAGTGTCATTACTAATGCTACAGCTACAGCCTCCATCACACATACAGTGTCATTACTAATGCTACAGCTACAGGCACCATCACACATACAGTGTCATTACTAATGCTACATCTACAGGCTCCATCACACATACAGTGTCATTACTAATGCTACAGCTACAACCTCCATCACACATACAGTGTCATTACTAATGCTACAGCTACAGCCTCCATCACACATACAGTGTCATTACTAATGCTACAGCTACAGGCACCATCACACATACAGTGTCATTACTAATGCTACAGCTACAGGCACCATCACACATACAGTGTCATTACTAATGCTACAGCTACAGGCACCATCACACATACAGTGTCATTACTAATGCTACAGCTACAGGCTCCATCACACATACAGTGTCATTACTAATGCTACAGCTACAGCCTCCATCACACATACAGTGTCATTACTAATGCTACAGCTACAGGCACCATCACACATACAGTGTCATTACTAATGCTACAGCTACAGGCACCATCACACATACAGTGTCATTACTAATGCTACAGCTACAACCTCCATCACACATACAGTGTCATTACTAATGCTACAGCTACAGCCTCCATCACACATACAGTGTCATTACTAATGCTACAGCTACAGGCACCATCACACATACAGTGTCATTACTAATGCTACAGCTACAGGCACCATCACACATACAGTGTCATTACTAATGCTACAGCTACAGGCACCATCACACATACAGTGTCATTACTAATGATACAGCTACAGGCACCATCACACATACAGTGTCATTACTAATGCTACAGCTACAGGCTCCATCACACATACAGTGTCAGTGCATTCAAACAGAAATATGTTCATTTCCAATGGAACACTGTGTTGGCCTAGCAGAGGCAGTTTCAAAAGATTAATGGAGTTGTAGACTCTTTAATGATTAGGGTTTCAGAACACACCTGGTCCTGACTGAACACACCTGGTCCTGAATAAACACACCTGGTCCTGACTAAACACACCTGGTCCTGACTAAACACACCTGGTCCTGAATAAACACACCTGGTCCTGACTGAACACATCTGGCCCTTTCCTGATTGAACACACCTGGTCCTGAGTAAACACACCTGCTTGATGTGAGAGGCAGTGACAGGCTGGGAGAGGCCAATAGAGCCAGTGAGAGGTTGGGAGAGGCAGTGAGGGGATGTCAGAGGCAGTGAGAGGCCAGGAGAGGCAGTAAAAGCCAGTGAGAGCCCAGGAGAGGCACTGCAAGGTCAGGGGAGGCAGTGAGATGAGTGAGAGTCAATTAAATGAAGTGAGAGTCAGTGAGATGAAGTGAGAGGCCGAGAGAGGCTGTGCGAGGCAGTGAGATGAAGTGAGAGGCAATGAGATGTAGTGAGAGGCTGAGAGAGGCCGGGAGAGGTAGTGAGATGTAATGAGAGGCCGGGAGAGGCAGTGA